>NW_015172041.1:68778-84142 GCF_001447785.1 Gekko japonicus | reverse complement strand
CAGCAGTGGCCATCCCTCCGCGGCAGCCGTTTTGTTGCCGTGACCTCCATGCTGTGTCAGAATTCCAAATGCACCTGCTGTTAATATGTACTAAAAAGGGGATGAACGTAACCTGTGTCATGATTAACCTGCAGTTAATTTGTGGTGTTTGAATACAGACAAAGCATTAATTTGATACCGGCTTGTTGCTTCATTCCGTTTCAGAACTAGGGTAGCTAACCGTATGGGTTAAACTGTGACATGATGCTGGCCCCACTCTGCAAGGGGGCCTATCCAAATTGAGACCCATTTTGGTGCACAAGCTTCTTTTATTAAACTGGAATGTTGTGTCTTCAGTAGTGTATTGTTTGGGTCAACTGCTGCCAAATTGCAGCTGATTTACAGGGCTTTCGAGCAAGACCGCTGGGTCATTGTTTTGTTAAAGAAAGGTGGCAAGAGATGAACAGAGGTGGTTTGCCATTGCCTGCGTTTAGGTGGTCTCCCATCCAAGTACTAACCAGGGCCATCCAGGTCAAGGTAACACAGTTATACCAAGTGCAGGAGGAGAGTGAAGTGTAAAAAGACTGAGTGTGTCTGGCTGGTAAACAAGTTTTCATACAACTGGAAGGAACCAGAATGTTTGCTCCTCACCAGTGCAGCCCCATAATGATCAACTCTTTCAGGTCACATTACTTCCTAATTCTACCAGTGTTATAACAGTATTATTAATAAGGCTACAAAAGAGAAGACCACAGAGAAGGTCCCTGCCTAACTTTTTAAAAAAACAATTTTTGTAGCTGAAAATATCTAGCTTTCTCATTTTGCAGGTAATAAAGCGCTCTCTTGAAGTTTGGGGTAGCGAAGAGGCATTAGAAGAAGCCAAAGAAAGTCGCCAAGACAGCCGAGAGAAAATGAAGCAGAAAAAGTTTGATAAAAAAGTTAAAGGTAAAGGATCAGTGGGGTCTAACATCTTTGCCCTCTTCCAATCAGTAAAAGATGATGCTCACATATCAGTGTTGATTTCTTAGCGCACTGACCTTTATTGGTACTTAGTATGGAAGCTACCCGTGTTTTACAAAGCATTACACTTCTGACAAGTAGCTTTGGATTTTATGATGTATCTTCTGCTAATGGCTGTTCCCTGGACTCTTAGTTTACTAGACTGTATCGAAGCGCATTAAAACAAACAGCCCTTAAATGCTGATGTTTTCCTTTAAAAAGGTTTTTGTTTGGCAATTTCCACCAATTCCCCCCCACACACACACACACACTCACTAGGGTACCATTATACTATTCCTAAGGGTCTCCTGACCCCTGGGAACAAAACGTTGAAATTAGAAAACACCAGTCCCTCAACTTACAGATAAGCCGTCTCAATACAGGGTATCACTCATCCTGACATCTTCTGGCATATAGCAGATCTTCAGGTGGTTTTACAAAGCAGGCAAATAAAAACAAATTATGGACATTCATTTAGATTTTAGATGACAGAGAGGGTCAACACATTACCCAAATTCTGATTTTTCCAAAATGTGGCAACTGAGCTCAGCCACTCCCTTCTCTTAGGAAAAGAAGCCTCCAGGAGTATTTGGGGTTGTGCAGTTGAGTTGTTCTCATCCTCTTCTGTGAATGCACGTGCCTACTTTGGGTCCTAAGCTCCCACGGGTGTTTCTGAAGCAGCAGGCCATCTCTGGGCACAAACAGAAGAACTGGGGCCTGTTTGCCTTTTAGTTAGTAAAAACATTCTCCTGCTTTCCACCAGAGCTACGTCGAGCTGTAAGGAGCAGCGTTTGGAAAAAAGACACCAGCATCCACCAACATGAATATGGAGCGGAAGAAATGGTGGAAGAGGACTTGTACAAGAAGACCTGTATCACCTGTGGTTATGAATTAACATATGAAAAAATGTAAATAGACTTGCTTTTGTAGAAAAATGCACTTTTTATAATGACTCTCCAGTAAAATGTATCACTTGTTAATCTTTGCTGTTTTTTAACACACTGAACCACACACTAGTTGAACAACATGTTACATGTGTGGTCTGTTCTCTAGCACCTATTCAGTAATGCACATTTTAAAGCAAGTAATGGAAGGATGAGTGTTCTCAGTACAGAGTTCCTTTGCTTGCAGTAATTTCTCTGTTTTCTTTAGGAGAGGAAGGAGACTGGGTGTATGCTACTTTATTAAATAGTGGCTACTGAATATGTAGCTTTGTGCACGGGTACATGTGGATATTTGGAGCAAGGTGCATCACAATCCTAAAGAGCTACACTGTCAAACAACAGTAGGCAAAGGGCTCTAGGAATAATGGTCACACAATTAATTATCAGGTCTCTTTAGTTATTAGTTCTCATGTAGTGCCCCCATCTTCTGCAAGAGCCCTGATTAAAGTCATGGCTGCCTGTCTCTAGTCTAGGCTGCCACAATCTAATTATGCAGCAAGAAAAGTTAATTTAGTTCTGCCATCTCCAGCATCGACAGTATTTTAAAAATATTTTTATCCTATCTTGATGCAGCTATTATTGAAACATAAGACTACCTTTCCTTTTCCAATGTTGTTTCTTACACCACATTTCTTTGGAATTCTTCATGGCAGGTTTGATGTTACCAGGGCTATTTTTGGGCAGGAACGCACAGGAACGGAGTTCCGGCTGGCTCCCAAGTTGGCCACGCCCAGCAGGAACTAATTAGCATAACAGGCCATACCCAACAGCAGAAACTCATTAGGATTGGCCTAGCATGCAAAGAAATTCCTGCTACAAAAAAGGCCCTGGGTTTTGACAACAAACAAGGTAAACAGAATAACAAGCAAAAGGTGGGTGTGGCTGGATAACCACATTTCTGGTAACATGGAGGTGCGGCCTAATGTGCTAATGAGCCGTGCTGTCAAGGGTGTGGCCTAATATGCTAATGAGTTCCTGCTGGGCTTTTTCTACAAAAAGAACCCTGGATGTTACTATATTCCAGGCTTAGGGCCCATAAAGAAACACGCAATAATTTATTTGATGTAGTATTATGTAACAGTTCTCTTCCTTTTCTTTAGACAGGGAATGGGGGGAGGCTTGTTCAGAAGTGGCATTAATTCCTGCTCAGCTGCTCTTGCCCCCCCCCCCAATCGGCCTCATTCCTCACATGGGCTAGGAAGCTGCTTTTATTTTTTTTTAAAAACCCCAACCCATCTCTCCCTCTTTCCAGGGGGTAAATAAAAGTTTCAGGAAAATGAACTGCAGTCCTGGTCTTAGCTTACGTGTGAGGCTGGTGAAGCAAAACAGCTTCCTTGTGTGTGGATTCACAAGGGCTCAGGGCCTCAGTTGAACTGTGCTGCAGCTCATCTAAAACAGGTACACCAGTGCCAAGTGTGAAGAAGTTAACAGAAGCATTACCTGAGCCACAGACTCATAGAATCAAGAGTTGGAAGGGACCTCCAGGGTCATCTAGTCCAACCCCCTGCACAATGCAGGAAATTCACCTCACACTCCATGCTCAGAATATGGCAAAAAAACCCCTCCAGGATCCCTGGCCAAACTGGCCTGGAGAAAATTTGCTTCCTGACTCCCAAAGTGGCGCTCAGCATTTCCCTCAGGGTCTAAGACAGGGCCACAAGAACTAAGCACTGATGCAGCCCTTCCTGCCCTCCCTCTCATGATCTGCCACTCACAGGTGGCAGTCCAACTCTGAAAAGGTGCTGAGTGATGGCCAACTGGTACAATGGTTATTCCTTACAGGCTATTTTAGAGTGAATGGGATTGTCTCCTTGCATTGTGATCCAAAAGAAACACTAGGCAGTTTTTAAAAAACATATTTCGATTGTATTTCAACCGCGTTTCCTCCAACCGTGAAAATTCATTTTGATAACAAACATATACTCTAGGCTTGACCTTTTCAGCACTTCCACAAGTCCTATGGTTCTCTTGCGAGGAGTTCAGTGTTATCTGCCGGAAAAGCTGCTCTTCAGTCAGGTACACAAGTCTCGAGACTCACTTCACATTATTAGAATGAGGGGACTGGGTCACATGGGGGGGGGTGTCAAGCAAAGATAAATTGACTCCAATTCTGTTTCCTATTTTTATACAAACCATCGAGGGGACAAAACAAATGCTATGATGAAGCCAGCATTCAAACCATTTCAAAATAATTAAAAAAAGTCACACATTATTCCATCCCAATCACCTAGCAGTCGTTAACTAGAGTAAGGCCTCTACCGCTAAAACAGTTCCCCCCCCTTAGAGTACTGTATAGCTTATCTAGGACAGCACAGTAAGCTTGTTTTTCAGGTTAAAAGATGCTGAATCTTCCCGTTTTCGTTTAAAAAGGACAACGTCAATTAGGTCCTGTACAAAAAAAAGTAGTAGTCGCTCAGGCCTGCAACGCGCAGAACTGCTGAAATACAGCCAATATGTGATGATCCAATTCTGCTGTGAACAGAAGGTTCTCCAAGGTCACCATGTACTGCTGGATGGTCTGATGATGCTGCAGATAGGAAAGAGGTATCTCAGTGACTTGTGCCATTGGTCTCAATGTGCCCCCCACTTCCGAGAAAGAAAGCCCACAGCTGGCACTGTAATGGCAACACCTCCCCCTCCTCCCCTCACTGTTTCTTCCCATTGCCGATGGAACAGAAGTTTAGATATGGATTGTTATTGGGCATCCACACTTCCAAATACTACAGATCAAGATGGGCAACTGTGTTAGTCTGTCTGTGGCTGCAGAAAAGAGCAAGAGTCCAGTAGCACCTTGAAGACTAACAAAATTTGTGGCAGGGTATGAGCTGTAGTGGCTGTCCACCCAAAAAACCTCACCCCCTGCCACAAATTTTGTTAGGCGTTAAGGTGCTACTGGACTCTTGCTCTTTTCAAGTCCTACAGAATTTGTGGTTATTTCACCTCATGTTATAGAACTCCAAATGGGAACAAAACACGGGGTCCAAGACAGTCTTCCATATGAAGGCAGGTTTAAACGACTTTAGATGATTACTGTAGCTTTCCACCATAAAATTTATAAAATCATGAGGGTGCAAAATATTAACAGTTTTTTTTTTTTTTAAAAACCAACCCTCAAAGTTATCCACTGGAATAACCCAACAATATGGTTTAAAGTTGTGTTACCGTGTAGAATAGATGACAACCTATGGAATTCTCCGCCAAAGAGGGTACACAAGTGGCCTTCCACGTACATGGACTTTGGTGGCTCCTATTCAAAAAAACCAACCCTCAAAGTTATCCACTGGAATAACCCAACAATATGGTTTAAAGTTGTGTTACCGTGTAGAATACATGACAACCTATGGAATTATCCGCCAAAAAGGGTACACAAATGGCCTTCCACGTACATGGACTTTGGTGGCTCCTATTCACAGCCAGAAGTATAAGCTCTGCTTTTAGAGGCAGCTCACCTCTGCTAACCAGATACCTGGCAAAGTGCTGCAGATGCCTCTCTGCCTAAGAATGCATGGAGCTCCAAGGACAGCTGTTCACAGCCAACAGCCAACACAGCAATTATGTTCCATTACAACAGCTGACTGCTCTAGGCACTATTCTAAAATGCAGAGGATGCCGTAGAAGAATCAAAGTGGAATACAATACAAATGCAATACAAAAGCAACCTTGGAGTCCTTGTAATCTGAGACGTGCGTTTGGGACTGGACTGCCATGTCAAGCCAAGCACACTGTCAAGGGCTGTGACACAAGGAGCGAGTCAAGCTGAATCACAGCTGTCCTTCGAGTTGTGTCCGACACCCACCTGCAAGAAGATCTGCTGCAGCCTCTCTATACAGTTCTTGTACCAAGGCGTGTTTGCATCAATCCCACCTGTTTCACATCGCACGAGGTGCTCTGTGAGGATCATGATGAAACGCTGGAAAGGAAAAACAAGGTCACTGAACTGCCATCGGACCAATGATTTCCAAATTACAGGGAAGTCAGCCTCCACAGACAAGATGATGCCCGTGTTTCAAACTCTGGACCAGAATAATAAGGACATTTGAGAAAGACCATCTCTGAATGAATCATGGGACGATAGAATTAGGAACAGCAGCAAAGTTGTCTGGAAATCTTGTGTACTTCTATCAAAGACCAAAATGCAGATTCTAAGATAGATTTGAGTTGAAGAAGAAATTGGATTTATACCCTACCCTTCACTACCCAAAGGACTCTCAGAGCAGCTTACAATCTCCTCCCCCTCCCCACAACAGACACCCTGTGAGGTAGGTGGGGCTGAGAGAGCTCTGAGAGAACTGCCCTTGAGAGAACAGCTCTGAAAGAACTTGTGACTGACCCAAGGTCACTCCAGCAGCTGCATGTGGAGGAGTGGGGGAATCAAACCCGGCTCTCCCAGATTAGTGTCCGTGCTCCTAACCACTACACTGAACTGGCTCTCCAGTAGCACCTTCGATGCCAATGAGGATTCCCAGGGTATGAGCTTTCGAGAGTCAAAGCTCCCTTCATCAGATAGCTTTGACTCTTCAAAACTCAAGAGCTTTGACTCTTGTTAGCTCATACCCTGGAAAATCTTGTTGGTCTCTAAGGGGCTACTGTACTCAAATGTTGCTGTTCTATGGCAGACCAAAAAGGCTACCCTCCTGGAACTAATTCTGACCGAGATCTTTGCTAAGCCAAGAGTCAAATCCCAGGCTGTTCCCTGCTCACCCTCAAGACTAAAAGTACCAGCTCTCTATTGGCCAGTGAACACTTCAGTCTTTTACCTGGAATATTACGAGGAAGAGGTTCTTCTGCTCACTTTGAGCCGACTCGACTTTTTCTTGCAAGCGCTCTATCTGTTCTTCCAGGGGCCGATCCTCCCGGTCACTGCTACGATCGTCGTCGTCGTCATCGCTGTCTCGCTGGAATGAGGGTTAAAGGAAAACAAGCTGAGTGTGGGCACACTGAGGGAGTCATTTGAAAAAGAAAACTAAGGTCAAGTCAGTGTCTGACTTAACAGACTTCCTGTGGGATGTGGCAGGACAAGTATTTCCACAGACGATTAACCAGCAATTGCACATTCTTGCCTAGCCTACCCAAGCTTTTATTTAGAGCTTGAAGTCACCTGGAGACAGATCTCAGCACTCCCCCCCCCTCCCCCAAGATTTACTCCTATAAAAATAGCAAACTGAGCCCTGTATAACACAACTTAGTGGTCTGGCTCTGTGTGCTCCCAGCTTCTGACAGCATGGGGTGGAGCTTACAGTTACGCTCTGTTAAGATGCCTTGCTCCTTCCATCTCACAAAGCAGTTGTGAAGATCATTTGCATACAATGTGCATGGTTCCCTTATGGAATTCATTACCAGCAGCTCATACAATTTCCACTTGTGAACTTTCCCAAGGCATCTGGCTGTGGTCAGAGTTTGGAAGACAGTGCAAGACCAGACAGGTCTTGGTCTGATCCAAACAAAGGACATAAGAAGAGCCATGTTGGATCAGACCAAAGGCCCATCCACTCCAGCATTCTGTTCACACGGTGGCCAACCAGCTACCTCTAGGAAGCCCACATACAGGAAGACTGCATCATTCTGCCAGTGCTCCCCAGCAACAGATTTAAAGAAGCATACTACATCTGGTACTGGAGGGAACAGATACCCATCATGATTAGTAGCTGCTGATAACCCAGTCATCCATGAAATTGTCCACTCCCTTATAAAGCCTTCCAAGTTGGCGGCCATGGCCACATCCTGTGGCAGGGAGCCCCACAAATTAACTACGTGCTGTATGAAGAAATACTTCCTTTTATCTGTCCTGAATCTCTTACTGTTCAGTTTCAGTGGATGACCCCGGGGCTCTAGAATTATGGGAGAGGGGAAAAAGTTTCTCCCTGTCCACCCTCTCCATGCATAATTTTATAAACCTCTATCATGTCTCCTCTTACTCACCTTTTTTCTAGGCCCTAAGCATTTTAACAGATCCCCACAGGACAGCTGCTCCTGATTGTTTTGGTTGCCCTTTCCTGCACCTTTTCAGATTCTTCAAAATACTTCTTTGGGCACAATGACCAGAACTACAAGTTCCAAGTGCAGCCTCACCATAGATTTGTATTAGGGCAGTATGATGGGGGTAGTTTTATTCTCTGTTCCTGTTCTAATTATGGCCAGCATGGAATTTGCCTTTTTCATAGTAGCTGCACGCTGGGTTGACGTTTTCATCGAGCTATCCACTGCCACTCCAAGGTCCCTTTCGTGGTCTGTTGATGCCAGCTCAGATCCCCTCAGTGTATATGTGAAGTTGGGGTTTATTTGCTCCAATATGCATCATTTTATGCTTGCTCACACTGAATCTCATTTGCCATTTTAATGCCCATTCCCACAGTTGGAAGAGATCCTTTTGGAGTTCTTTGCAATCTGTTTCTGTCTTAACCGCCCTAAAAAAATTTGGTGTCATCTGCAAACCTGGCCACCTCACTTTTTGTTGCTGCTGCTGTTGTTCAGTCACAAAGTTGAGTCCGACTCTTCATGACCCCATGGACCACATCACGACATGCCCTCCTGTCCTCCGCTGTCTGCCCAATTCCATGTTCGTTGCATCGATGACACTGTCTAACCATCTCATCCTCTGCCGTCCCCTCCTTCTTTTACCTTCAATCATTCCCAGCATCAGAGTCTTCTCCCATGAGTGCTCCCTTCTCATTTGGTGGCCAAAGTATTTGAGCATCAGCATCTGGCCCTCCAGGGAACAGGGTTGATTTCTTTTAGGACTGACTGATTTGATCTCCTTGCAGTCCAAGGGACTCTCAAGAGTCTTCTCCAGCACCATAATTTGAAAGCATATATTCTTCAGTGCTTGGCCTTCCTTATGGTCCAACTCTCGCTATCATACATTATTACTGGGAATACCATCGCTTTGACCATATGGACTTTTGTTGGCAGGGTGATGTCTCTACTTTTTATTATGCTGCCTAGATTTGCCATAGCTTTCCTCCCCAAATTCCAGGTCATTATGAACAAGTTGAAAAGTCCCAGTACTAATCCTTGAGGGACTCTGCTGCTCACATCCTTCCACTGTGAGAATTGACCACTTATTCCTACTCTTTGCTTCACATTTTATTGCCAGTTTCTAATCCATAAGAGGACCTGTCCTCCTATCCCATCACTTTGAAGTCTGTTCAGCAGTCTTTGGTAAGGGACTTTGTCAAAAGCCTTCAGGAAGTTCAAAATAAACAATGTCTACCAGTTCATTCCTGTCCACATGTTTACTGACGCTTCCAAAGAACTCTAAAAGGTCAGAGAGACAGGACTTTGTGGAAGCCATGTTGGTTTTTATTCAGCAGGGCTTGTCCTATATGCTTGACAGTCTTATCTTGAATAATGCTTTTCATCAATTCATGTGGAACAGACATTAAACTAACTGGCCTGAAATTTCCTGGATCTCCCTGGATTTTTTTTTAAAAATGGGAGTTACATTGGCCATTCTCCAGTCCTCCGGTACAGAAGCTAGTGCATATCTTAGTTTGAGCAGCAATTTCACATTTGAGTTCTCTAAGAACTGTATGATGGACACCATCTGATCTTGGTGATTTTGTTAAGGTTGCCACTCGTCTATTAGTTCTAGAGCTTTCTCCCGTGTCACTGCTATTTGCCTAAGCTCCAAACTCTCCCCTCCTGCAAATATCCATTCAGGAACACACATTTTGCCTTATATAGCTTCAGTAGTGAAGAGAGATGAGCAGAATTCATTTAGCTTCTCAGCAAATTGTCTTATTGTTCTTTAAAAAAGGTAAAGGTTCCCTTGCTCGAAAGCCAGTCGAATCCGACTCTAGGGTTGCGGTGCTCATCTCCATTTCAAAGCCGAAGAGCCAGCACTGTGCGAAGACGTTTCCGTGGTCATGTGGCTGGGCATGACTAAACACCAAGGCGCACGGAACACTGTTCCCTTCCCACCGAAGTGGTACCTATTTATCTACTTGCAATTTCTTGCTTTCGAACTGCTAGGTTGGCAGGAGCTGGAACTAGAGCTCACTCCATCATGCGGCACCCGGGTCTCGAACTGCTGAACTACTGACCTTCCACAGCCTGCAGTTCAGCGTCTTAACCACTTGAGCCACCACTGTCATCTGGTGCTTCCCTGGCCAATTGTCTGCTCCTAATATATTTAAAGAATTCTTTATTGTTGGTCTTTATGCTTTTAGCGATATGTTCCTCAAAGTCCTTTTTTGCATCCCTATTTGTCTGTTTGCATTTCACTAGGTCCAGGGCAGTCCCACTACGGATTAAGTCCAGGGTTGCTTCTTCTCTGGTCAGTTCTCATGACCAGCTGTCCCAGGGCACAGTCATTTAGGTTATCTAGAAATTGTACCTCTTTGGCGTGACTGTGACATGCACTTATCCAGTCAGCACCCATTATTACAACTCCCTCTCTTTTGGATGTCTCCCTAATTTCATTTTTCATCTGCAGATCACTGGAGCATTTTCCTCAGGGGGCCAACAGCACATCCCCAGTACTAAATTACTTTTGGGGCCCAGTATTGTCACCCACAGCAATTCTGTGGAGAAGTCAGCCCGTTTTAAGATTTCTAGTTTGTTAGACTCTATGCTCTCCTTGACTTACATAGCAACACCTCCTCCAGTACGCCTCTCCCTGTCATTCCTATAGAGTTTGTATCCAGAGATGACCGTATTCCACTGGTTCTCTCCCTTCCACCAGGTTTCTGTTATGCTCACTGTATCTATTTTTTCCCCTTAAAACCAAATACTCCAACTCCGCCATTTTGGGTCGGAGGCAGTGTTCCCATTAAGCTGAGTTAGTGTGAGCTAGCTCACCATTTTTTAGCCTCCGGCTCACACATTTTTGTCTTAGCTCAGGAAGGACGGCTCAAGAGCCAACTAATTTATGCAGTCACCAAATCGCTCACTCACAACTTTAATGCCAGTAGCTCACAAAGGAGAATTTTTGCTCACAAGACTCCACAGCTTAGAGGGAACATTGGTCGGAGGATTCTAGCATTTGCATTGAAACACCTCCACACTGTGTTTCTCCCTAGATATCTCTGGTGCATGCCTTTTCCACTCCAGCCCTTTGGCCTCCTTGACTGGCTATTTTGCTTTACTTTATCCTCATTTCCCTTGTCTGCCCAATCCCCATTTGTGCAATTGGAAGCATTTCCCCCGTTTTTCCTTTGGGACAAATCTGCTCAAACTGGATACTTCTCCTCTCCGGTTGGGTTTCCCACCCAGTTCAGTTTAAAAGCTGCTCTGCCACTTTATTATCATTATGGTTCAAGTAGATCCCTTTTATACAGCCTCAGTTTGTCCCAAAATGTCCTCCAGTACCTAGCAAATCTAAAAGTCCTTCTCTCTACACCAGCATCTCATCCATGCACTGAGACTCCCCAACTGCGCCTATCTAGTTGGCCCTGTGCGTGGAACAAGCTACCTTGGAGATTCTGATCTTTAGTTTCCTACCTAGCAGCCTAAATTTGGCTTCCAGGACCTCATGACTACACTCCCCACATCACTGGTCCCAATACGCACCACAACCACTGACTCCTCCCCAGCACTATCTACCAAACTGTCAGGCAGGCAATTCACCATGTAGCCCACGTGCCCATCACAAACCCAGCAAACAAATTTAAAACATTTTTAATGATCAGATCTCCCACTCTGGCAAGCTCCCCTCTCCTCGGCACAAGAGGATACCTGTTCATCCTCCAAGGACGGACTCCCTTCTAAAGGATCATGTCCCCCTTTTCTCTGAGTGATGCCCTCCTTCCAAAAGGCCCTTGTTATCTGTGACTGGTGAGGAGCCGTCACCCTGGGCTTGGGATGCCACTATCACACCTCTGAAGGCCTTGTCAACCACCTCTCTGTCTCTCTCAGCTTCTCGAGGTGAACTCTTTGGACTCAAGGGAACAAACATGCTCCTTTGAGGGCCAGGAACTCCTTGCAGCCAACACACCTACAATTTCTGTCCAGCAGGCAGACAGTCGTACATGTGACACTCAATGCAATACACTGGATAACCCCCAACCCCTGCGGGCTTTCTGCCCTCATAACTGGTATTTTAAATCTTATTTTGTGGTCCGTTTACCCAGGAGATGAAAAAGGGCTGAGTGCCTCTCCCTCTATGCCCTGTGTTTCTCCGGCGTTGACAGAATATGGGTCAAGTTTTTACTGCCTGTGATCCTGGCCGCTGTCTCCCTTTACACACATCTGAGCTTTCTTTCTGCGGTCACAGGAAAATGAACACATGATGTGGCCCTTACACTGTACCAGACCTTCGGTCCATCAAGGTCAGTACCATCTGCTCAGACTAGCAGTTGCCCTCCAGGGTCTTTAGGTCCAGGTGTTTCACCATCACCCGCCACCTGGCTCTCTTAACTGGAGATGCTGGGGATTGGACCCGTAACCTGCTCCATGCCAAGCAGACACTCTACCCCCAAGCCACAGCCCTTCCCCCTGAAATGTTACCTACACGTTTATGCTGCTTGGCTAGTCTTGCTTTGGCCTCTTCTAGCTCTTTCTGGATCATCACCACATGCTTGTTCATCTTTCGGATGGTGGAGTGTAAGATTTCCCAGATATAAAATCTAGTAGAGAAAGCAGCAACGTAAGCCCTCTTGCTCATATCAGCTAAAGGCCAACACATGCACAGTATTACATTCCCTTACAGAAAGAGAGATAAGAGGCAGGATACTATGGACTAGGGGTAATCAGCCTGCATGCATCATTACTAGACCCTTCCTATCATTAATCTAAAAGGCTACTTCGCACAATGGTAAGTAGAAGCTGTTGAACAAAGAAAAAAAAATAGAATTTTGTGATACTTTCTCGAAGATTTACCTGAAAGACTCTTCACTCACCACAAACTGTTATTTTATGGAAGTTAGCATCCCTGCATCCATATCTCACTTGCAATAAACTCTGAATTATTTCAAATTGCGTGCTCAATAGTTTTAATTGGGGGGGGGGGGGTTAGTAGAGATGAGGCCTTGACCTGGATCGCCCAGGCTAGCCCGATCTCATCAGATACTGGAAGCTGGTTAGTACTTGGATGGGAGACCGCCAAGGAAGTCCAGGGTTGCTATGCAGAGGCAGGCAATGGAAACCCATCTCTGTTTGACTCTTGCCCGGAACATCCCAGGGAGTTGCCATAAGTTGGCTGTAGCTTGACAGCACTTTACGCGCACCAAAGAGATGAGAGAGAGGATAAATTTAGTTACCTAGTAAAGTCATGAGCCAGTTCTGGAGAGAAAATCCAGTTTGCTACTGCGGCACAATCCACAATTTGTGTCCGAATCATCTTATCCACCAGTACAGCGATCATCTGCATTATGGGAATGGAAGACCTTGGTTTAGTTTTCTGGAAGCAGATTCCTTTTTGTAGCCAAAGCCAAAAATAACACAAGGTACCACTTATTTTGGCGGCTGCTTTGCTACCATACTCTGAGTTGTAGGCACATCCCAACACTGCATTCCCAAGATTTCCAACGGTTTTGGGTCGTCCCCCCAACCCCGAAAAAATCTGGAAGCTACATTCCTATGCCACACAAAGGTTTCAGATTTTAAAAAAAATATGTCTAGGAGTTAATACCACCTGTCCTTGGAGTCTTCCCCCCTACATTTCTATAAGTCGTTGTTCAAGATGCGTCCCCTCTTGTGCTGGTCTGGGAGCCAACTGAGACAATATGTGCGCATTCTTTTGAGTGTAAGAATTCAACTGGGTCTCCAATTTTAATTCTGAAAGAAGAACTGTGCCCCTCGTATTAATACCGTAGTGTAGACTTATGTTAGCTATTGTACCCTACTGGAGATGCTTTATACCATCATCAACATCCGAAGTCTCCAAAACTATGGGGATAGGAGTACCAGCCTAGCTTACATGATCAGGCTTTGAATGATCAAATGTGTTGTATATATATTGTAAGACGTGGCATGCTTATTTCCTTGTCCTACTTTGCATATAAAATTGATACTTTTATCTTAGACATGTCTGAGACTCTGTTTCATGGTCTATGTTCTGCCTAAGCAGAGCCTGAAATCAGAAAGTGGGCAAAGGCAAAGCCAAACTATTAAGCTGTCAATAAGAAGAAAGTGACAGACACAGTGGGGGGGGGAGTTGAAGTGTTTGATGAATTCCTCACCTGTGGATGGTTTTTCCATACGTCATACATAACTCTGAGGACGTGGAGTTTCCCTTCATCACTTTCTGCCAGTGCTTTGAAGACTTCACGGAATCTTATCAGAATAGGGGGGAAAACAGGGATCACACAGTGAGCAGTTGATAAGTAAAGCACCTTCCCTCTCGGCCAAAGGGGTTGTAGCACACCTTGGGGCCTACGATAACAACGTGAAGTGGTGGGGAGGAAGAGAAACTGGCCAAGGTCTCCCCAGATCATTCCACAATTCCCATTTCCACTCGTCAAAGGAGAACCTTACCATGAATGGGAAGGGGGCAATACCAAGCACTCTGCCAGTCCCCAACAAAGGAGTCAACACTTGCTTTCCATTGGAAGCCAGCAAGGAGAAGGAATGATGTGGGGACACCTTTCTCCTCACCTCGAGCATCTCACGCAAAGCCTGCCCAGTGGTCACAGGCAAAATACCAGTTCAGCACTGCTGCCTTTGTCTGTGCTGAGGCCGCTGTCCCTTACTCTATCCTTCCACCACTCACAAACTCCACAGATGGGCAGAAAGCAGCAAGGGACAGTCAGGCGCACAGTCACCTCTCCCCACCAGAGGCAGAATATGTGTAAACCTTTTTATCCCTATATAAGTCAGTAGTTCAAATTATAAAAGTGGAACCCACCCCTAAATGTAAGCGTCGTTTTGGCAAGTTGGTCCCAAAATGTACAACATGCTACCTCTTCCCCCCACCCAGCACTGAATGCAGGAATCTCACATCGATCCACACTGAACAACCCTAGCTTTCTTATGTTCTAGTGGTTATGAATACACAGCATTGCTGAGCAGCAGACTATTTCATGGCCATTTTGTTACAAAGGCAAAACCAAGGTGTGACACCCAGCCTCCCAGAGCCTTGTCTCCTTGCTCACCCGGCTTCCCTCCTTCCAGGCGTTGCAACAGCAGTGCGTTCCAACACAGAGACTGCTGCTACGCACAGTAGCAACTGATTATTTTATCAAGGGCCAGCATCAGTGGCTTTTGACCCACCTGCCAATGCACACGCAAAAGGGCTCTTTGATCTCCTCTTAGCCAGTGGGAACAGACTGCCCATCTCTCCCCAGATACACTTGTCCTGCTCATTTCCCATTTACCCACATCAGGAACCTTTGTGGCTGTTTAGATTAGAAGGGGTGGGAGTCTGAGAGGCCTTTGCCCATGGTCTCAGATTGGGAAGAAACTGGCAAGATGCACAGAAGTGGGGAAGAATCTTGGGATCAAGGGCCATGCAGGGAGCTCCTGGGAATGTATCCACGTTCCTGAGCTGCCAGCTACCTACGTTG
>NW_015172041.1:49840-68115 GCF_001447785.1 Gekko japonicus | reverse complement strand
CTATAGACTGCACAGTGGAAACGAACAGGTAACATGCTTATTCAAAATGCAGGAAATCAGTTCTCCCCTTAAATATATGGGTTTTGCTTGCACGTCAAGTCCGACCTCATCATGGAGTTAAGGAGATGATAACCAGATACGAAAGAAATACTTACTTTCCCAGAGCACTGAAGGAGTGACTGAATGACTTGGCAGCCAAATGAAGCAAGGTCTGTACAAATATTTCTATCTTCAGAGGATTGAAGGAGAAGCCTTCGTCTGGAGAGAGAAAAAAAGTTCCGCCTGAGTCGGTACTTCCCCTGCACTTTCGACTCGTGTCTGATGAATTCATCAGAATGTTTCTTTTTGCCCATCTTAAACCTTCTTTTAAGAAATGCAAGACTCTCTCATGATGATGGTTAAGCGGGAACGCTTTTGACAACTCTTCTCCAGCCCATCAAGGCTGTTCATCCCAAATTAGCCTCAGCGTATTTGCCACGGCTATGCCTTCATCGTCCAAGGAATTTTATCATTTTCTTTAAAATACACCAGCATACATTCAAACGAAGCTTGTGTAAAAGTTTATTCATCAAAGATACCCCCATGCTTATGCTAAGCTATATTAAGGACCCGCTTTCGAGGTATATTTTAATAAATACGACTCCAGCTGAACATTAATCATGGGGAAAATGAGAATTTCCAAGCAGGTCAAACACCGTCTTGTTTATGCTTATGTCTTTCTGCATGCTCATGTAAATAAGCAATTTTGATCAGTCCATTTTGGTGATATGAAATGTACAGCCTGAATCCAAGGAATCGTGAAACTAATCCCAAGAGGGATTTAGACAAGTTTAGCTCAAATGTAACTCTAAAAGAATCTCTTTACACCCTGGCCTACACAGTCTTTGAATGAGACACCGTAATTTAGCAATTCATAGTAGTATCCAGATGGACTGAATTCTTTTGTTGCTGTTAAAAACCCTTACCATCATCATCATCCTGATTAGGATTGGGCACATCCTTCAGAATAGTGAGGATTTCCTCATTGCTTGCTTTATTTTTAACGGCGATGTTTAAACAGAGTGCGGCATTGTATCCAGGAAGAGACTCTACACATAAAGGCAAAAAAAAATGTTCGGTTAGAAGTTTGGCACAGTTGTTTTGTAAACGAAAGACCGTGAACTCACCAAGTTCCTGTTCTGAGAAGAGCCGTAGACTTCCAGGACAAATCAGTGTTCACCCTCTCCTTCCTCCTCTGCCAGTCTGGATCCACATTTTAAAGTTTAAGATCACACATCAGGAGTGCAGGGTGCCTACTTATCATGGTGGGTATGATGCAAGCTGGCTATGTACCAATGTATGAACCCAATGCATAACATTGAAACATTTAAAAACTGTGGGACCAAATGAATTCCAGCCACTAGGAAACTACCAGACTCCTTAAAGCAGGGGTCCCCAACATGGTGCCCGCCAACACTTTTCTCACCAAAGCGTTTATAGAAAGTGGTGTGGCCAGATAGGACTTTTGCCCAATACGGTTGCTGACTGGCTGTGCAGTTGTTGTTTTTTAAACTTGCTTTGGCAGCAACTGTCACCACAGCTCAAGAATCTTCACTCTGCGACCGCAAATGTACTCTGTGTATGCAAGAATAAGCAATATCTTCCATTTTAAAAGGCATCTCATTAAACAAAACTTCTGCCAGAAATGTTGATGAGTTACTATGAGAGTTAAACGTAACTGCAATCCTTGACCTTTTGTGGTTGGCTCCACCTCCGGTGGCAGCCATTCTGTAGCTGCGCCAACCACTCCATGTCAGAATTCCAAAGGCTCAAAAACACTGGGGACCCGCCCCTGACCTGGATAGCCCAGGCAAGCCCAACCTCATCAGATCTCAGAAGCTAAGCAGGGCTGACCCTGGCAGGTACTTGGAAGGGAGACCTCCTTGGAATACCAGGGCCGGGATTGCAGGGGCAGGCAAGTATCAAGTCACCTCTCTGAAATGTCCTAACCCCACTAGGGGTTGCCAGAAGTCACCATGACTTCCAGGCATGCAAGCACACACACAAACCTACTTAAAAAAACAAACCTCTGGGGACTTTGTCCTAAAGTTTCTTTTGAGCTCTTGGAGAGAACTGGCTGCAGTATAACTGAGTCTCTGCTGATTCCATATCCTTTCTGTTTTTTTAAAAAAGGACTCCTGTGAGGTAAATTAGACTTTGCAGCACAGCAACTGTCCCAAGTTCATCTACTGAGCTTTATGGCTTAAGAGGGTTTTGAATTGCGGTCTCTCCAGCCCTAAGTCAGACACCCTATCAACTACACCTGACCAGATCCCTTACAGCAGTCTGGCAAGACAGCAAGAATGATTCCCATATTGTGGCCATAGGGCTGAGGTTAAGACAGAACAGCTCATATAAGGCCCCAAGATTTCAAACGGGATTCAACTGGAGCAATCTGCCCTGTCAGTCTTTGAGATGCTACGTTATATGATCTTTCAGAGAACCGCTTTTCCAAAGCCCTCCTTCCCAGAACTATTAGGTTTTGACATTAAGGGCGATGTAGTCACATCATCTCAAATGGTAACAGACAAGTTCTCTCAGAAATTATTATTTCTTCTAAAGAAGCCATACAAACAGCATACATACTGTTACTTTCATCTCCATATTTATAAATGCACGCTGGATTTGCAGGAAGTAGGACGGAAAAAGTGGCCGGAACAATATCTACTGTTCGCTGATGGTACGACAGCCTGCCGGGGGGGGAGGGAGAAAAAGAGGAAAGGTTTTACTGAAAGTGGACAAAGGACTTTGACAGATGCCAAGCACAGAGTAGACAGACCACGAGTAAGTACAGCACTCTCCTTGCCAATGCTGGAAGTTTCCAGGTCACGTTGCCAGCTGAAATATACAGGGTTTTACTGCTTAAAAGTTCTTCCATTTCTCAAGCCAAACTGCAGAACAGCCATGCTTTAAGAACTCTTACTGCAGCACAGAAACCTTTCAGAAATGAAAGCTTGTCACTCCTATGTGCTAAAAGCCAGGCAATATCCCACGTAAAGGATGTACGTGTTCAACAGCCAGAAATGTATCAATGTGGCTCCTTCTTAACATCTGGACTCTAGATCTATTAATGGGGGAAGTCAGTTCTACAGAATGGAACAGAATTTGCTTCAGCTGCAAGTGTTCTACTGTTGAGGTAGCAAGACTGCAAAAGACAGTGTGGCTGACCCCAGCTGTTGCTTCACTTGGAATAATGCCAAGCTGCAGTTTGGCATTACATGGATGAGCCAGATGCTTGTGCTCTTCCTCCTCCACCCACATCCTCCAAGTCAATTAGGGATGTCCACTTTTACTGCAAACCACCGTTCACTGTTATACCTGAACTGGCAACCAATGGCTTGCGCTTGGCCCTCCAAAGTGGGATTTGAAGCTGCCTTGCAAATCATGGTCTGAAGGGCAGGCACAAATCATAGCTTGCCAGTTCATATGCAACAGCAAGCACTGGTTTGCACAAAAATAGAAAGCACTAACTGAGCACGTGCAGGGAGGACGGAGTACATGAACACACAGTGACAAAGCAGTGTAAGAACTGAGAGACTGCTTCATTTGTTTCTTCACAGTTTCCCCCCAAAGTTTAATATTCTATCTCGATACATCCCTTACTCTGGCTAACTGTATCCTAAGCAATCTGAAATTTTACTTACCTCATGCATTTCTCCAATACTTCTTTTACAAATTTAGGTTTGGGCTTGTCTAGGTCATGCGTAAGACAGTCTGACCTATTATTGAACAGCAACAACAAAACCATGTAATTACTGTTAATCCACTTATGTTTGCCCTTGTACATGCTGTTTAGATACTTTTAAGCTCCACTGCAACATCAGTTAAGAAAACAAATTAATAGTAGAGTAGCATTTATAACTGCAAACTGTGAAGTTATTCCCACTTAATGTGCTCAAAAAGGGAGACATTTTTAAACTAGGGAGATGGGTGAGTTAACTTTTTCCACAAAAAGCCATCATCATCATCATTTCTGGGATGTAAAGTAATCAGCACTATAGAGACAAGTACCTCAGAGGGAGCTAAGAATTAGGCTACATTTAAAGGCACAACAGGAAGTTAAGTCATTTTGCGAGGCAGCTAGAAGCAAAAGCTCAGAATAGGGCATATAGAAACTTACCAGTCTTCCCAACTCCAACGGAACTGAAAATTACTCAAATGGTGGGAAAACCAATTGATGAACCTTAAATGGAAAACAAAAATCAAGTTCTGGTAATTTCTCAGCGTCTGACCCAGAGCCATTCACAGGGCCATCACTTAAACTCCACCGCATCCTATTAACTTCCAAACCAAGTGATATATTTTGTACCACGGTGCTGTTTCCAACTCATTGCCAAGATATGGTCTTTGAGAGTCACCGTTACAGAGACACACAAAACAAGAATGGACCATAAAATTGCTTTGGCAAACTATACACAGATGGTGCAGTTCAAATTGGGGGAAAGGTGGCAATTTCACCAAGCTCCTTGGAGATCTAGCACATTGACTCACCTATCTATGCATGTTGTATTCATTGTGTCCAGGCGCATGTACAGCATTTCAGTGGCTTGTGCCAGCTGTGAGTTTCTGGTTAAGGTACCAAACAGGACGAGTCTCTTAAGGTGTTCTTTATAGTTTATATATATAAACCATAAGGGGATATATGCAAAAAAAACCACACACACACGTATACAGCTGCTACTGCTAAGAATGACTTGGGTACTTATGTCTCAACTTCAAGATGCAAAAGAAGCAGAGGCAGTATGCTTTTTATTGGACCTGCTGCCCAGAATTAAGCTTTCAAGTTATTTTTCTGGCAAAAAGTAAAAGAACAAGATTGGCTGTGGATGCAAGAATTGTTTAGATCTCTTTTTGGAGATGTCACACAGTAGCTGAATATACAATTAACTTCCTTTTCATGGTGCTGAGGATGAGCTACATTTCACCGTGAGGGTTTACCTATATACAACAGATACCAACAAAAGTATCTCCATAGTATCTTGGAGCCTGTTCAGGCACTGAATCTCTGGGAGAACTCTAAACACAGTCTTGGGCTCTCATGCCCCACCTCCACCCTTCACTGCAGAGAGTAAACAATATTTGCTTATAACATCTCTCTCTGAATACCCCCCAATAATAGGGGTTTCCAATCATATGGCCAGGGAAACCCTGTACTAAAATGATGCGCAGTCCTATTCATCCATTAAACCTTTTTTCAGTTACAATGATGAAATTAAATTAGCGATTAGGAGAATTACCAGTGGATAATTAAGGAAGTTGTGCATGTTAATTACCACCTTCGACCTCAGCCCTATTCTTACTTATAAACACTGCAAAGTCCTATTTGGAAAAGTAAGCGATATTCCGAATAATTCCGAGAGCGTAACTCTAGGAGCATAACCATAAGGTAGGGGAGATCTTAAAGGATATTCCATTTGCGATACGAAAGAGGAGACAATATAAAAACTTAACCTCCTTTTTATATAACCATTCCACTCCCTTCAGGTGAACATTTCCAGAAGGTCTTATTTTCAACTATAATGGTAAAAAGGAGATGATTGACTCTGCCCAAAAAGGAAAAATATTCTTGGAGCAACAGCAAATAGTGCCCAATGGTAAACAGAAAACAGAGGACAGCATATAAGCAGATGAAAAGAGTGATCATGAGTCTGAAGACAGTATAACTATTTCTGACAGCCCCTCTGAAGGTTCTGACTCTGAAAAAGGAATAGCGGCTCCTAAAACTCTTAAAGTCCAAATGAAATATGAGAAGAATAAACACAGGAGATAATTAACATAATGTAATGAAATTCTGGAAGATTAATTTGTATTTGGAACTATGATGTACCCAATTTGGGTAGCTTTACTAATTTTGAAATATTGCAACCAGTATTATTCCTTTAATCCTTGTTCTTCTTATATCGATATAGTAGGAATGACTATCAAGAATTGTGTAGATATTATGATTCTTGCTTTATCTTTATATATTATCAGTTAGTCTTAGCACCCGTTATTTCCCTTCCCTTTTTTAGTGTTTGCAGTAATAAAGCAATTTTTTTTTTAAATCATAAGGTGGGATGCTCTGAGGAATAAGCCACTGTGGTTGGAAGAAAAGAATCATCTGAAACAAGCAACAAGAAGCAATGCAAAAGCATGACAACAAGCAAAACCTGGAAAAGGTATTTACCAGTATTGTTTTACCACAATCTCACTCCAAAGACAGCATGGTCACTCAAAAAGAGAACGAAACAGCTACTGCTACAACCATCTGCTTCCCACACAAAACAACAAACTAACTGGGGACAAGAGAGACCTTCAGAAGAAAGGATACAACTTGGGGTAAAGAGCCAGGCTGAAGTTTACAGAGTTCAATAAGAAGTGTCGTGTACATCACCTCCGTGCGTGGCGGAACAGGAAGCTGGAACAGCTCAGCAAAGATGACCTGGGTGGGAAAACAGATGCAATGGAGAGGCTGAAATGCATACGGTCTGCAAGCTACTGACTTCAGTGCTAACATGCATTGTTAACCTACATCTGATTTCTTATTTATTTCATTAGACTTCTATCCCGCCCTTCCTACATTGTAAGCTCAGGGCGTGTACCAACATATATTTCTGCAATTAATGCAGATCCATAAAATCATCAGCCTTAATTCACTAAAACCATTCAGCATTTGAAACAACAACACGTCTCAACGGAAGGTAGTGTGGTCCCAGTCTGGCTTCCAGAATCTGCAGTCAGATTCGGGGGGGGGGGGAGCCTAATCAGAATGGATGCCTGCTGTCTCAACTAAAGGCCTGGTAGAAAAGCTCCATCTCGCAGGCCCTGCAGAACTGTAATAGGTCCCGCAGGGCCCTGATCTCATTCCACCAGGCAGGGGCCAGGGCCAATTCACTTTGTGAATGGGCTTTTATAAACATTATATAAAACAATGTATATTTTTGCAAAGATGTCATGTAAGAGAGCCAGAGGCACTGCAAATATACATGTTATAGTACTGACCAAGGCAGTCCTTTGAAGAAATTGCAAAAAAAGAAAAGGGGGGAAAAAGGGGATATCACCAGTCTTCAATGCGACGCTAAGCCAAGGCAGACAACTGTCTTATCTGCATGGCATATGTCTTGCTACCCAGCAGGGTCATACAGAGGAAGTCTCAACAGAAGCAATTTGGTCAACTGCTTGGACTTCCTTTGAATGTTGGTGCACACCATGCTGAAAGGTGGCATTTTGTCTTGCTATTTCACAAGGCCAAAAGAAATCTCCCACTTCAAGTGACTCTGAAGTTAGAACTGCTGCCATCTTGGTAAGCAGTTCGCCAGATAGATTTGTTTTCCTTTGTGCACAGCTGGATTAGTGGGAATGGGGAGCAATCTGCACAAGAAACAACACAACTCCGCACACAGATTGTGCGTTGATCTGCCCTGGCCTCCACTGAGAATTCTAGGCACTGACATCCTGACACTTAAAGGCCTGTTCAAATACTCTGGAAGCATTTCAAACATTTTGCCCAACCACTCATCTAAAGCTCCTAATACAACCTATACAGTTGGAAATTAGGCATTTCTTTAGGTTTCTTTTCCACCCTTGTTCCAAGAATTTTAGATGAAGTATATCAAGAATGCATAGATTTTAGGGGCCTCAGAGTGAAGCAATTCTGCATAGCTTTGTACTGTGAGTTTTAGAGCAATATGCCAATCAGGATATCATTGTTACTGGACAGACAGATTATATTTACTGAAGTTTCCTACATAAGTTGTATTTAGTAGGGCAGTCAAATGTAATGCCTGCTTTATACCTCAACGATGTGGTAGTTCAGAGGGATCTTGTTCTTTCCAGGGTAGCTCAGTAATTGGGCGGCACTAGAGAAAGAGACAGGCAGTTGTGTGACTGAGAATACAAATATATAAGAGTCCAGCTAGGAAGCACGAAAAATGCTTTTAGTTCTATATTATCTGCACAAGGCACTACGTAGCTGTTTGCTCTGCTCCACAAATCACACACAGAGAGAACCTGAGGATGGAAAATAGTGCTAGGGGTGGGGTGACCTTTCCTCTCCCAGCTCCTGATACACATTACACACACACACCAGCCAGGAGCTATTATTTAGAAGTAAAAACATGTTCGGGAGATCTATTCACAGATCTTGTCTACCTTGGCTGTAAACAAGAAGCCCATCCAGATGGCTTTGGGCTGTCTGCGGGGACAAGGAGCTGCATTCCAGAACTCTTACTTTGTTTTAAGCAAGATCCTTGGCAGTCAGTTGTTCCTGCTTCAGAAAGCCACCCAAACCTTCCCAAGTTTGTTTTGAAACATGCAAGTCTTGGCCTCAAAAGTCCTCCCCTCACCCCCAACAATGTAGGCTATTTCAGCAACACTGGGTTTTGGAAAGACCTCTTGACTGCCTGTTGCTTGTCCTATATGAAGGTCAAGATTCCTCACCATGTCTTTCTCTCCTTCCAGTGTGATTTGATGATGCAGTGGAGATTTTCTTCTATCACAAACCTCTCTACAGAATGACTGCCGGGCATGACAGGGCCCTGTGGAAAGGATGCAGAGGTGAGTGGGACAGTCTCAAAGTTGCCTCGAATTGCTGGGACTGAATGGCAAAGTCCAATCATGCTACCGTCATTAGAGTTCCGGCAACCGTTCTAGCAATGTGTTTTACATAGGATTTAAACATTTTGCCAGGTCTTTTCAACATACTGGAAAGTGTATGTGCCACGGTTGAGTTTTGCTGCTGTTTAGGAACAAAGAATGGGATCGGACCCTCTGAAGCTACTTCTGTGAACACAAAGGAAGTTTTTGATTCATTTTTTTCCAAACAGCAGTTCCCTATGCCAGGTAGCCAGCTGCCTTTCGAAGTGAAGGGCATCTACTAAAAAAAATAATAATCAAAATTGCTACCTGGCAACTGTAAGTCCCTTGCAAAGAGCTGCAGTGGCTCTCTGGATCTCAGGCAGCTTAGACAAAACAAATCAACAAAATAAAAATCTCAGATAGGGACTAGGCAAAATTTGGGATTCCCGGCTATGAAGGCTTCTAACCCTGTGGTTGTCCTCAGTTATAGTTTAGTTCAATGTAGTCTTTTTCTGGATTAAAACTGCAGGCACATTTCTCTCTGGTACTCAGGAAGATGCACTTTGCCCCCCCCCCCTCAGGGTCCAGTGTACTGGCCATGCAGTCTCCTTGCAACTCCCAGGAAGCCCCATTGCTTCTAGAAATCCCACACTCCCCTTTGCTTGTAGTCAGGGATGGTGCAGTGCTTTCCGAACAGCAGAGATGCCTTCAAAATTCCCTGTTGCCTGCTGCAAGGGCTCACGTGTGGGCTTCAGGAAGCATTCCCACTCCCACCCTGGACGCAGTGTCTGTATGAAGAGCATCAGGAAGCAGCTGGATGTTAGCGCCCTGTGCCAAGGGCACTGCGCACCCCACCCCCTTCAGCAGCACTCCAGAGTAGGACTGAGAAGTCTCCAAGTGAGGTTAGCTGCTGCAAGCACATCAGATGTAGCTCAGCTGTGCCAGGGAATCCCAATGAACCCTCCGTTGTGATGCCCCATCCCTGTATGGGCGGAGGAGGGAATCAGTGCCATGCAGGGTGACATGCTCCAAAGGATATGGGTACATTCCACATAGTGGCTTAATTCTTAAAGAAACACTTCACTTTCTCCCGGCAGTTAGGGAATTCTTTGGCTGCTTATTTTCACAGCAGCAAAGGAACTCAGGCACGCGAATCCCGTCCCCTGCCCACAGCTCACCTCAGGATCATCCGTGTAGTCAAACATTCTAAAGATCACCCTAGGCATTGGGTAGGCCGAGTCTTCCGTGTTTGGTGGCGGAGTGAAGGGAGGCAGATTGTGCTGCAGCGCCTCACACAGCACGTTGTCGAACGCCAGGTAGGGCCGTGGAATGTGCCTTTCCTGCCAGTGGTCTTTCTTCAGCTTCTGAACCTGGGCCCAGAGGCAGTCTAAGTACTTAATGACAAAAAGAATGACCTTCCCGTGATTTCTAAGCTCTTCAATGCAGGATGGGGGTTCCCCCCCCCCTTAATTTTCTAGCTTGGCCGGGAACCCCCCCCCCCCCCCAATCACTGGCCTAAGCAGTCATCGCCTAAGATTCAAAGAACACAGTCCACACAATAGCCTCTTATTAGGAGCAACCAATTGACACAACGGTGCACAAGCATTCCGAGTTCACTAGAACTCTTCAACAGGCTGATGTTACCCCCAAAAAATGTTTAAAAGAACTTGTTTTAACATTTCTTTTTGGTAACGTCCAGTTTGATGAAGAGTTATGGTGAGCTTGAAAGCTCACACACTGCTTGCTACGTGTCATTTAGTTGCTCCTAATAAAATGTATTATGTGGACTGTCTTTCTTTATTTTGCATTAGGATCCATTTGGCTGCTAACAATTGCTTTCTAAGCTTCAGAAAGCTTGTCAGCTAATTTGATGTGACCACGAAGGGCTCAGCAAACAGCAGTCTTCCCCCTCCCTCCCACCGCTGCCATGTGGCAAAGTATTCGTTAAAGTGAGGAGACTTTCAAAAGCAGAAGGTGAATGGCAAGTTGGGTCTACTGTTTGGGGAGGGCGGTGGAGTCAAAAACCCCACTGGGCAAGGCTAGTTCACAAAGCCCTGTGAAACGGTGATGGGTGGGATCTGAAGAATTAACAGCTTGCAAACTGCCATTGGGAAATGATATTACAGACACAGATAATGGAGTTAAGCATTCTTAAGCCGTGGGCTGGATTCACTGGCAGCTTTCTGCTGAGGGAAGGCATTTTTTGTCAGCAGTAGGGCATTTTCTCCCTCCAAGCTCCTGCTGTGGCCCACTGAATCCCCCTCCCCCCAAACATGACTTTGGAAGGACAGGGGGATGCTCAGGATCAGCTTAACAGGCAAAATTCCTCCCCATTCCATCAGTAGAATATTACTGCTGGACCCAACCCAGTACTCTGAGGACTGGCTGGGGTAGGGGGATGAGCAAGCATTTTTGACCAATGTTCTTTTGGTAATTAAAGAATATTAGTGAACTGTTATTTTGAAAAAGCCAGAGCCAGGACCTCTCCTTAAAACAGCAGCAACTTTGGGGGGAGGGGGAGAGCACAACAAACTCATCATCAGAGTTTCCCATAGCAGCTCAAATCAAAATTAGGCATTCAAAGCAAGCATCCTTCAGTGAATGCATTGGCACGGATTTAAAGAAGTCCAGATACACCTACCTCTTCTTGTGGATGTGGTTGATCAGCAGACCAGACTTGTAACATGGGCACGTGAATCTTCTGACGGCGTCTGAAGCAAGAGGAAAAGGGGGAAAATCCACCACATTAAGTTTCACTCCTCAACAATACTAAACTTTGACCAGGATTTTAGCTGTCAAAACGTGAGGTGCCTTTCCCTGGAACAAGTCTGCCCTGCAAGTGGAGGGAAAGTCTGAGCATGTTCTCTCTTTTTTAGGGAAGCCCACAGTCAAACAGAGCCACCAAAATATATACAACTGTAGTAATGATGAGCAATGAAGTCTTGGGGGCATAATTTCTGCCCCTACCTTTCCCGTCCAGCACCCATGGAAAAGGTGAGTGCTTTTGCAAGATAGCTTTAAATTCTATGTCTGGTGTTGATCTAACTCCCTGCAAACCAGAGTCTGCAAGGTAGGAACAACCATATGCCCACCACGATTCCCCCTCTCCCTTCCCGTGTTTGTTTTAACCACAGTTTTCCCGTTGCATGTCGAACACAAATTAATATCCCATCTAAACTTCAAACTAAGATTTCAGTCTGTGTCTTATGAACTATCTTGGTTCGCCATTATTAGCAACAGCACAGATATTTCACAGAATCATGACAGAAGCAGACATAGGAATTTGAGATGAGGGAGGGAGGGAAGGGTTTGCTCCTAAATTGCAAACCATATCTTGCAGGGGCCAGTCCTACACTGTACACTCACTGTTCTAGAAAAACCAAATGCTTCCGAGTAACAATAATAATTATTATTATCATATGACAGTGTGTGGAGTATAGCCAGGGAATCCTAAGATTGTATGGCAGCCAAAAGTTCTAGCTCTTTCAGCATTTTGCACCACTAGGTGGAGAGCTAGGCTTGTTTTTAAGGCAAGAAACATTTCAGAGATGGTTTGCCATTGCCTGCCCCTGTGTCACAGACCTGGTATTCCTTGGAGGTCACCCATCCAAATACTAGCCAAGGCCAGCCCTGCTCAGCTTCCAAGATCTGATGGGATCAGACTAGCCTGGGCTATCCAGTAACAAACAGCAATGCTAACTCAATTTTTCTGTGAACACAAAGAAATCAACTGTGTGTGCCATCAATACCAATTTCAGAAATCAATAATTAATAACAAACAATAATAAACAAATAATTCATGTATAGACAAATAAACCATTTATACAATTTTCAAATCCTCAACAAAATTATTCATACAATACCAATTCATAATCAGGGCACAAATGATTAAACAAAAGTCCTGTATACGGCTCACAACATCCAAACCGCTTCAAAGTGCTCAGTCCCTCCTAATGAGCAATATATACAGTGTGTTTCACTATTATATTAGAACTCAGGTTTTCAGCATCTAATTTTATGTGTGCTTAACTATCATATAAGAGCTTCTACAACTTAAGAATTTCAGAGAAGACACTTTTCCAACTGTATTAACACCCAACAAAGCACAGCAGATAGCCTCTTGGTTCCCTTACTTCAAGTAATTTTCAACATGGGACAAAATTCGGTCCATCTCAGCATCCTTCTTCTCGTACAATTCCTTTCCCACCCAAGGTAAGGATGACAGAAACGCATACACGTACCAGTCACACCGCACCTGTGTCCAACAAAAACGATATGGTACAACTGCATGCCAGTAAGGAGGAAAAAGCATGTGAGATTTCCTGTCACAAGTTAGTGTAATAATGAATCAAATTACAACAGATTAAACATAGCAAAGATCTACTTAGGATATTAAGATGTCCAGCAGCACTTTAGATCTATGCTTGAAGCACAAGTCTTTAAAAAGCATAAAGAACAGATGTACACAAGCACATGTGCCTGAACATGATTATTTGCGCAAGGAGCTGCTTAAATTCCCCTGCTCTGCACCAACACTAAGCTAGTGCATATCAGCAACTGTCACTTGCACTATCACATAAAAATTCTATTTGGTTCTACCTTGAACAGATCAGACTTTATTTTTAATATATGTACTTTGCCGTGATCATTTCAGATCAGTCTGAAGAATATACTGCATTTGAAACCCTGAAGGAAAACCTCAACATTTTGATCTGAAAGTCAGAGCTGCCCCCAGGTTTTTATGGACAAGATACTGCAGCAGTGGCCTTCTTGCATCTGTCCTGGAAAGGCAACATACAAAAGAAATAATCCAGCACTTCCTAGGAAACCTCGAATTCTGCCATTGTGCTCTTCTTTCATAGCACAATAGAATCTCCCCCACGAAGGGTTTGTGTGAATATAAAGCTTTTTAACAGCCCATGTACAAAATGTCTGTTCCTACTAACCCCTGCTTTTACCCAGACCTGTACTTCCTCAATTGCTGAACAGGGGCTTAATTACACCTTTTCAGACAAATACTGATCTAGCGATTAGGCAATGACTTGAATCTGATAGGAACAAACTCCTAAGCAGTTTATGTACCTGCAAGACAGAATGTTTAATTTTAATAGCATGCCAGCAACCACAGTAGACAGGAACTCAACCATGGCAAAAACTATTGTAGAAACACGAATGTGAACAAATTCCATAATTTCACACACACTACACAAAGCTAGACAAGAATTCCTGTGTGTTTTATTCTTTAATGTCTTCTTCTATATTTGAAATACGTAATATATTTAGTAATATATTTGATTTTACTTGTACGAAACAACTTATATTATTTGAAAACCTGATGAATTGATATTTCCCACCACCTCCTTTTCCCTTCTCTATCCCATCTTTTTTCTGAGAAAATAATTCAATTTTTTTTAAAAAAGAATTCCTGTGTGTTCAGTCCTACTGTATGATCCAATAGGAAGGTTCTTGGGTGTGAAGAGGTGATGCTGGTCCATCTGACATTGGAGAGTCTGCCTTATTCACAGAGCTTTGGATCTCTCGCCACAGATAAATAATTTGTAGTGAGACTAAACCTTGAAACTGATTATGCTGGGGATATTCCCTTTGGGAGGTGGTGGTAGTGGTATATGTCAACAGTAAGTCATCCATGATATAAAAATATCATTACTTACCTGAGGTACATCCTCCTCCTGAGTCACACCAACAAAGTTCTCAAACATGGCTACCATTGAAGGTGCAGCTATTACATGGCAATTCACTAGATCAGAGAGAAAACGGACCTAGGAGAAAGAACAGAAACATTCCAGGGTTTTATAGGCGAACACCACCACCCCAACTTGGCTGACTTGGATTCTAAAGGGGCAATTATCAGGAGTCAGTTCATGTGCTTCTCTGCCCCCATTCCCCTCACTATGAGCTGAGAGGTTGCAAGAAAACCCCACATTCCAGCTATAAACAAACGTGGGCTTTTCGTGGTTCAGTACCTTCCATCTGT
The DNA here is from genome assembly GCF_001447785.1 of Gekko japonicus. NCBI lineage: Eukaryota > Metazoa > Chordata > Lepidosauria > Squamata > Gekkonidae > Gekko > Gekko japonicus. The sequence continues at coordinate 53,525 of NW_015172041.1, read as the reverse complement.
GCAGGGGGGCAGGGAAGCATATGAACCTGAATCCCAGTTTTTCTACAGATTGAATTACAGGGCCAAACTATAACAGACCCTTCCTTGGTTAAAAAAAGCAAGTAAACAGGCACAAGACAGAAAAACAGGCACTGCTTTCCTACTGTAGATCATTAAAAAGACAAAGGGAATGAAAAATGTCTCCACCTGCTGGACCGTAAGCCTTCATTCACCACAAATAGTTAGGATGTGGACTACATCCGCACCGTATCACAAAATATAACCCTTGAGATTCCCAGAAACTGCAGCTGGTCCAGAATGCAGCAGCGCTGTCCTTATGGGGACACCATTAAGAGCACATATACGTCTGGTGCTGTGTCAGCTGCACTGGCTCCCAGTTGAATTCCAGATCAAGTTCAAGGTCCTGATTTTAACATTTAAAGTCCTATGTGGATTGGGACCAACACATCTACAGGACCATTGCTCCCAATATGTCCCTCAAAGGGCTCTGCACACCTCTGATCAACATCTACTGGTTATCCCCGGCCCAAAAAAGGTACGCCTGCTTGCAGGAAAGATTGGCTAAAAATCAAAATAAATAAATAATATATATATGGGCACAAGTGGCTGTGCCTTAGTGGTAGATCCTCTGCTTGGCACACAAAGTTCCCAGGTTTAATCCCCAGCATCTCTAGATCAAAGGACCAGGCAGTAGGTGATGTGAACGGCCTCTATTTGTGACCTTGGAGAACAGCTGCCAGTCTGAGTAGACAATACTGACTTTGACGGATCAAAGGTCTGATAAGGCAGCTTCAGGTGTATTCAGTTCAAAATATGACACAACATCAGCCCTTCAGGGTTGCTATAATGAAGCTACAAGAGAGGCCAGCACAAAACTTTCAAATGAGTCTGCGCAACATTCAGTTTTCCACAATATCCCCTGCAAGAGGAAACACGGGCCCTTCAGGTTTCCTGGTCAGCAAGACAAGCCACATAACTGTAAGACTCACTCCAAAAAACAAAAAAACTTACTAAATACACAGCTTCATTATACATGTTGACTTTCAAACACTCTTTGAGCTGACGAATCATGGCTTCCACAAACTCTCCACCAAAATTGTAGTTCCTGGCATTCAGCAAGCCAACTAGAGTCGTGTAAACAGTCAGCTTTTCTGGTAACAAACGTGCACTGATTTTTTTTTTTCATGAAAAGGAGACAAAGAAAATACAAGATATTAACTCAGACTACAGCCACTGTATCAGCATCCTTACGCATAGCAAACCTCAAGAAGCAGATGTAAACTTTGCATCTCTGGATGGTAAAGCCAGAATTGGCTCTGGATTGGCTCTCATAGATCCCTTCTGTCAGCTGAGACACTTTCCTCCAATGATAGGCCAAGGCTCCTTTTGCTGGAGGAAAGCATCTCTGATGGTGAACTGGTCCAACTCTCTCTCCCTGACCACAGAATTCGATAGGACTCTGAAATATCCTTGACTCTTTGCTTTGCTTGTTTAAGCTCCACAGCTAGGTAGCTGTGCACATCACCCATCCTTGCAGATCAGGGACGGTGATCGAGAGAAATACCCACAACACTGTTGCCCTGAGTCCCCAAGTTCCTAACTAAATCCTGACATTGTTTCTAACCATCTTTTGGTGGTGGTCCCGGCCCCAGGGTCGTCTTGTCTGTCTAACCCTGGCCCCTACCTGGTAGAATGAGCTCCCATAGGAGATCAGGGTCCTACGGGACCTTCTACAGCTCTGTAGGGCCTGCAAGGTGGAGCTCTTCTGCCAGGCTTTTAGTTAAGGTGGCAGACATCCCCCTCTATCTAACGGGCCTTCCCCCAGTCAGTCAGCCCTGCATTACCACCCAAGGACTAAAACCTGAAATAGATGGCACCTGTGAGGCTTTAACTATGACTTGTACCAGAGGAATGTTGTCGTATTTTATTGGTGTTTTAACTGTTTTAATTCTTTGTATGCTGTATATTGTTTATTATGTCTGATGGAACCTGCCCTGAGCCTGCTATGCGGGGAGGGTGGGATATAAATCCAATAAACTAAATAGATAACCACCTATTTATTTACTGTCTTTACTGTTTTTGCAACCCACGTCATAAACAGCAAATTTCTAACCATCAATGTCAAACATATGCACTGAGGAAGAATATGCCAATTACACGAGCTCAACTTATTCCCAGTTCCAGTACATTTTACTCAATTTGCTCATTCCCAGCTGCTCAAGTTTCCTTCCCAGTTCCAGTACTTCAAAGAGAAAGGCCCTTAAATGCACACATATAAAAAGCAAAGGGGCGCTTTAAAATGTTTAGTGTAGGTAATACTTTATCACCTGGATCCATAAACCTTTCGCATACATACACTGTGCAAAGGAGTCGTAGTATCTTGCTCTTGTAGTTTGGTAGATCTGCCTCCAAGACCCCAGCCAGGCCCTCTAAATTACTCTCCAAAGACGAGGAACTCTGAGGGGATTTTTTGAGAGAGAAAAAAGGAGAAATTAACATTCTCACCCAAAGACACTATCTCAGTAACAGGCCCATTCAATGGGCAGCTTCCTAGTAGAAGATAAGAAAACCTGACAACAGACACACTCTGCCAAATTCCACAATTACACATAGTAAGCAAGTGAGCAATAAAATGCAAAGCAACATATGCAAAAAGCTCCAAGTTCATCCACAATATCTAGAAGGGTGTTGCATCTCAAGCCTAGTACAAATTTTACTGTGGCCAATTATAATTCCATTTACAATCCATATTCTTCATTAAGGCTAAAAGCAAATTACAAAGTTATTTTTTTAAATGCAATAAAGACCAGTATAATACATGCAATGAACAATGCAACAAAACAGGATTAGAACTTTAGAGAAGGATGAAATAAAACAGTATCATACACTACAATAAGCAATACAGTAGAGAACAGCCAATGGAATCAAGCAACCTTCTCCCTTCTTTGGATGAGCCCCACTTCTCCTAACCACAGCTGTTATTGGCATTAAAGTAAACTGTGATTACATTTAAGAGAGTTCCACTCTTAATTAGGATATCAAACCGGCATTTAAAGCAGTTTAGCAATCCCTGGTGGAAAGGGAGCCTCGGTTAGTGCTACAGCCATAATTAACATAATTACTGTTGCAACATGGTTGAAAACCGACCGGCAAGGTGTGGTTACTAGAGCGGAGATGCAAGAAAGTATGGCTTGTTTTAGAGGAGCAACAAAATCCTCCAGCCTTCCAATCAGCTAGCCATAGTTAAGCTACCAAGAGTGCTATGTCTGTGCCGGCTCCTACTTGATCTACAGTGTGATCCTATGAAGGGTTACTCCAGTCTAAGCCCATTAAGATCAGCAGACTTAGAGTGGAGTAACTCAGCAAGGGATTGCACTTTCAATGGCTAAAGCACGTTAGCAAAATGGCCAACACCAAAAACTAACAATTCCCCCCAGTTAAGGAATTAATGAAACCTCCAACATGCCTTATCAGAGGATCCAAAAAGACTAGCAATTCTTGGAGTGCCATGCCCCTTGAACAAAATGGTCAAATATGACTTTAATGGTGATTAACCAATCAACCTTGTACACCTCTAGGCTAAAGCCACTCCACTTCTCACGCTCACCAGGAAAAGGCCCATATAATTAGTTGATACAAACACGTCAGCACTTCAATTACACACTTTTGAAAAGGACTTTGTAGT
>NW_015172041.1:24703-49670 GCF_001447785.1 Gekko japonicus | reverse complement strand
CAAACCGCTTCAAAGTGCTCAGTCCCTCCTAATGAGCAATATATACCGTGTGTTTCACTATTATATTAGAACTCAGTTTTTCAGCATCTAATTTTATGTGTGCTTAACTATCATATAAGAGCTTCTGCAACTTAAGAATTTCAGAGAAGACACTTTTCCGACTGTATTAACACCCAACAAAGCACAGCAGATAGCCTCTTGGTTCCCTTACTTCAAGTAATTTTCAACATGGGACAAAATTCGGTCCATCTCAGCATCCTTCTTCTCGTACAATTCCTTTCCCACCCAAGGTAAGGATGACAGAAACGCATACACGTACCAGTCACACCGCACCTGTGTCCAACAAAAACGATATGGTACAACTGCATGCCAGTAAGGAGGAAAAAGCATGTGAGATTTCCTGTCACAAGTCAGTGTAATAATGAATCAGATTACAACAGATTAAACATAAAGATCTACTTAAGATTTTAAGATGTCCAGCAGCACTATAGATCTATGCTTGAAGCACAAGTCTTTAAAAAGCATAAAGAACAGATGTGCACAAGCACATGTGCCTGAACATGATTATTTGTGCAAGGAGCTGCTTAAATCCCCCTGCTCTGCACCAACACTAAGCTAGTGCATATCAGCAACTGTCACTTGCACTATCACATAAAAATTCTATTTGGTTCTACCTTGAACAGATCAGACTTTATTTTTAATATATGTACTTTGCCGTGATCATTTCAGATCAGTCTGAAGAATATACTGCATTTGACACACTGAAGGAAAACCTCAACATTTTGATCTGAAAGTCAGAGCTGCCCCCAGGTTTTTATGGACAAGATACTGCAGCAGTGGCCTTCTTGCATCTGTCCTGGAAAGGCAACATACAAAAGAAATAATCCAGCACTTCCTAGGAAACCTCGAATTCTGCCATTGTGCTCTTCTTTCATAGCACAATAGAATCTCCCCCACGAAGGGTTTGTGTGAATATAAAGCTTTTTAACAGCCCATGTACAAAATGTCTGTTCCTACTAACCCCTGCTTTTACCCAGACCTGTACTTCCTCAATTGCTGAACAGGGGCTTAATTACACCTTTTCAGACAAATACTGATCTAGCGATTAGGCAATGACTTGAATCTGATAGGAACAAACTCCTAAGCAGTTTATGTACCTGCAAGACAGAATGTTTAATTTTAATAGCATGCCAGCAACCACAGTAGACAGGAACTCAACCATGGCAAAAACTATTGTAGAAACACGAATGTGAACAAATTCCATAATTTCACACACACTACACAAAGCTAGACAAGAATTCCTGTGTGTTTTATTCTTTAATGTCTTCTTCTATATTTGAAATACGTAATATATTTAGTAATATATTTGATTTTACTTGTACGTAACAACTTATATTATTTGAAAACCTGATGAATTTATATTTCCCACCACCTCCTTTTCCCTTCTCTATCCCACCTTTTTTTTTAGAAAATAATTTAAATTAAAAAAAAAAAGAATTCCTGTGTGTTCAGTCCTACTGTATGATCCAATAGGAAGGTTCTTGGGTGTGAAGAGGTGATGCTGGTCCATCTGACATTGGAGAGTCTGCCTTATTCACAGAGCTTTGGATCTCTCGCCACAGATAAATAATTTGTAGTGAGACTAAACCTTGAAACTGATTATGCTGGGGATATTCCCTTTGGGAGGTGGTGGTAATGGTATATGTCAACAGTAAGTCATCCATGATATAAAAATATCATTACTTACCTGAGGTACATCCTCCTCCTGAGTCACACCAACAAAGTTCTCAAACATGGCTACCATTGAAGGTGCAGCTATTACATGGCAATTCACTAGATCAGAGAGAAAACGGACCTAGGAGAAAGAACAGAAACATTCCAGGGTTTTATAGGCGAACACCACCACCCCAACTTGGCTGACTTGGATTCTAAAGGGGCAATTATCAGGAGTCAGTTCATGTGCTTCTCTGCCCCCATTCCCCTCACTATGAGCTGAGAGGTTGCAAGAAAACCCCACATTCCAGCTATAAACAAACGTGGGCTTTTCGTGGTTCAGTACCTTCCATCTGTGCAGGGGGGCAGGGAAGCATATGAACCTGAATCCCAGTTTTTCTACAGATTGAATTACAGGGCCAAACTATAACAGACCCTTCCTTGGTTAAAAAAAGCAAGTAAACAGGCACAAGACAGAAAAACAGGCACTGCTTTCCTACTGTAGATCATTAAAAAGACAAAGGGAATGAAAAATGTCTCCACCTGCTGGACCGTAAGCCTTCATTCACCACAAATAGTTAGGATGTGGACTACATCCGCACCGTATCACAAAATATAACCCTTGAGATTCCCAGAAACTGCAGCTGGTCCAGAATGCAGCAGCGCTGTCCTTATGGGGACACCATTAAGAGCACATATACGTCTGGTGCTGTGTCAGCTGCACTGGCTCCCAGTTGAATTCCAGATCAAGTTCAAGGTCCTGATTTTAACATTTAAAGTCCTATGTGGATTGGGACCAACACATCTACAGGACCATTGCTCCCAATATGTCCCTCAAAGGGCTCTGCACACCTCTGATCAACATCTACTGGTTATCCCCGGCCCAAAAAAGGTACGCCTGCTTGCAGGAAAGATTGGCTAAAAATCAAAATAAATAAATAATATATATATGGGCACAAGTGGCTGTGCCTTAGTGGTAGATCCTCTGCTTGGCACACAAAGTTCCCAGGTTTAATCCCCAGCATCTCTAGATCAAAGGACCAGGCAGTAGGTGATGTGAACGGCCTCTATTTGTGACCTTGGAGAACAGCTGCCAGTCTGAGTAGACAATACTGACTTTGACGGATCAAAGGTCTGATAAGGCAGCTTCAGGTGTATTCAGTTCAAAATATGACACAACATCAGCCCTTCAGGGTTGCTATAATGAAGCTACAAGAGAGGCCAGCACCAAACTTTCAAATGAGTGTGCACAACATTCAGTTTTCCACAATATGCCCTGCAAGAGGAAACACGGGCCCTTCAGGTTTGCTGGTCAGCAAGACAAGCCACATAACTATAAGACTCACTCAAAAAAAAAAAAAAAAAAAAACTTACTAAATACACAGCTTCATTATACATGTTGACTTTCAAACACTCTTTGAGCTGACGAATCATGGCTTCCACAAACTCTCCACCAAAATTGTAGTTCCTGGCATTCAGCAAGCCAACTAGAGTCGTGTAAACAGTCAGCTTTTCTGGTAACAAACGTGCACTGATTTTTTTTTTCATGAAAAGGAGACAAAGAAAATACAAGATGTTAACTCAGACTACAGCCACTGTATCAGCATCCTTACGCATAGCAAACCTCAAGAAGCAGATGTAAACTTTGCATCTCTGGATGGTAAAGCCAGAATTGGCTCTGGATTGGCTCTCATAGATCCCTTCTGTCAGCTGAGACACTTTCCTCCAATGATAGGCCAAGGCTCCTTTTGCTGGAGGAAAGCATCTCTGATGGTGAACTGGTCCAACTCTCTCTCCCTGACCACAGAATTCGATAGGACTCTGAAATATCCTTGACTCTTTGCTTTGCTTGTTTAAGCTCCACAGCTAGGTAGCTGTGCGCATCACCCATCCTTGCAGATCAGGGACCTGATCGAAAAGATGAATCACAAGCCCTAAATGAGGCAGAGTTGTAATAAACCTGTCAAAGACCTGGTGAAAATCCCCCAGTTCAAACGGTTCTTTGCAACAGTGGAACGTCTGCTCATCATGGCATCTGCATGGCAGAGCATATGGCTGAATGATTAGCAGTAGCGCTCCAGAAAATACGTGCACAAAAGTCAATAGGGTGGGGATCAAGAGAAATACCCACAACACTGTTGCCCTGAGTCCCCAAGTTCCTAACTAAATCCTGACATTGTTTCTAACCATCTTTTGGTGGTGGTCCCGGCCCCAGGGTCGTCTTGTCTGTCTAACCCTGGCCCCTACCTGGTAGAATGAGCTCCCATAGGAGATCAGGGTCCTACGGGACCTTCTACAGCTCTGTAGGGCCTGCAAGGTGGAGCTCTTCTGCCAGGCTTTTAGTTAAGGTGGCAGACATCCCCCTCTATCTAACGGGCCTTCCCCCAGTCAGTCAGCCCTGCATTACCACCCAAGGACTAAAACCTGAAATAGATGGCACCTGTGAGGCTTTAACTATGACTTGTACCAGAGGAATGTTGTCGTATTTTATTGGTGTTTTAACTGTTTTAATTCTTTATATGCTGTATATTGTTTATTATGTCTGATGGAACCTGCCCTGAGCCTGCTATGCGGGGAGGGCGGGATATAAATCCCATAAACTAAATAGATAACCACCTATTTATTTACTGTCTTTACTGTTTTTGCAACCCACGTCATAAACAGCAAATTTCTAACCATCAATGTCAAACATATGCACTGAGGAAGAATATGCCAATTACACGAGCTCAACTTATTCCCAGTTCCAGTACATTTTACTCAATTTGCTCATTCCCAGCTGCTCAAGTTTCCTTCCCAGTTCCAGTACTTCAAAGAGAAAGGCCCTTAAATGCACACACATAAAAAGCATAGGGGCACTTTAAAATGTTTAGTGTAGGTAATACTTTATCACCTGGATCCATAAACCTTTCGCATACATACACTGTGCAAAGGAGTCGTAGTATCTTGCTCTTGTAGTTTGGTAGATCTGCCTCCAAGACCCCAGCCAGGCCCTCTAAATTACTCTCCAAAGACGAGGAACTCTGAGGGGATTTTTTGAGAGAGAAAAAAGGAGAAATTCACATTCTCACCCAAAGACACTATCTCAGTAACAGGCCCATTCAATGGGCAGCTTCCTAGTAGAAGATAAGAAAAACCTGACAACAGACACACTCTGCCAAATTCCACAATTACACATAGTAAGCAAGTGAGCAATAAAATGCAAAGCAACATATGCAAAAAGCTCCAAGTTCATCCACAATATCTAGAAGGGTGTTGCATCTCAAGCCTAGTACAAATTTTACTGTGGCCAATTATAATTCCATTTACAATCCATATTCTTCATTAAGGCTAAAAGCAAATTACAAAGTTATTTTTTTAAATGCAATAAAGACCAGTATAATACATGCAATGAACAATGCAACAAAACAGGATTAGAACTTTAGAGAAGGATGAAATAAAACAGTATCATACACTACAATAAGCAATACAGTAGAGAACAGCCAATGGAATCAAGCAACCTTCTCCCTTCTTTGGATGAGCCCCACTTCTCCTAACCACAGCTGTTATTGGCATTAAAGTAAACTGTGATTACATTTAAGAGAGTTCCACTCTTAATTAGGATATCAAACCGGCATTTAAAGCAGTTTAGCAATCCCTGGTGGAAAGGGAGCCTCGGTTAGTGCTACAGCCATAATTAACATAATTACTGTTGCAACATGGTTGAAAACCGACCGGCAAGGTGTGGTTACTAGAGCGGAGATGCAAGAAAGTATGGCTTGTTTTAGAGGAGCAACAAAATCCTCCAGCCTTCCAATCAGCTAGCCATAGTTAAGCTACCAAGAGTGCTATGTCTGTGCCGGCTCCTACTTGATCTACAGTGTGATCCTATGAAGGGTTACTCCAGTCTAAGCCCATTAAGATCAGCAGACTTAGAGTGGAGTAACTCAGCAAGGGATTGCACTTTCAATGGCTAAAGCACGTTAGCAAAATGGCCAACACCAAAAACTAACAATTCCCCCCAGTTAAGGAATTAATGAAACCTCCAACATGCCTTATCAGAGGATCCAAAAAGACTAGCAATTCTTGGAGTGCCATGCCCCTTGAACAAAATGGTCAAATATGACTTTAATGGTGATTAACCAATCAACCTTGTACACCTCTAGGCTAAAGCCACTCCACTTCTCACGCTCACCAGGAAAAGGCCCATATAATTAGTTGATACAAACACGTCAGCACTTCAATTACACACTTTTGAAAAGGACTTTGTAGTAACACTAGTATAATCAGGTCTCACTGTTTCTGTTTAATGGAGAAGCACACACAGAGTACACACATTTACCCTCTAACACCAGATGCTATTTTAATTCTCACTATCAATATAAGTTTGAAGGTTCTGATACAATGATCTAACAGCTCCTATAAGGGAGCGTTTGCTGCTGCTCTACTTAGATTGTTATGTCTTCAGGACATTTACCAGATTGGATAGTTTGTTCATTTCTAATGCAGCAACAGTAAGGCCATGTTGTGCCAAATTGCTGGACTAGTGACTTCAAAATCTAACAGGAGGAAAAGATATATTTCTCATCTAGTGATGGGCAACCAAAAATCTCAGAGAACCTTGTTTTTCACTACCTCTAGAGGATGTTTTGGGCTACAGACTTTGATTTTTCCACCCTGTTGCAGCACATTGTCCTTCCATTAGTTAGCAACCAGGCCTCATGATCATGTATCGCCCAAAGGTGGAGAACCCAACATTTTTAAACCATAAAGCCATTTTCAACGAGGAAGCAGGTGGTGTATTTTCTTACTTGCTAGGATCTTTCACATACATGAGCGCAATGTAGCCTACAACTCTTCAATACTTCATGTACCCCCTACATATTACACTCTATGATTTAGGTATAAGTGTTTACTCAGGAGGAAAATTAATGAAAAATGATCTCATCAAATGAATTATTTTGGATCAAAAGTCTGAATTTCCCTGTCTATTAATGTGTCTCAAAAACATGTTCATTTTTGTTCTTATAGACCACAAAAAGACATCTTGATTAAACAGGGACCCTAGTAGGTAAAAAGATATTTCAGGTTTGGAGCTGGTCACTTCTGTTATTCCCTTTGGGGAAATTCTAGATGTGAAAACAGAAAACCCAATACATGGACTAACTCTAGCTCTGCTTCACCCCCTCCTCGTCTTACCATTTGCAGTGAACAGTTTGCAGTTTATGCGTACACAGTAATGTGCAGTCTCTGTACCTTTTGGGGCAATTAGAAACCAATGGGCATTCAGATGTGCTGATGACTCAACTTTCTACAGCAAGTATTTTAAAAAGCTGCACGCACAATTCAAATGCTTGTCAAAGACTCTCAACCAAACACTACAAATAAGAAGCCGCTAGTCTCTCCTACCTTTTCTCCCACTCTGCATATTAAGGATTCCAGACGATCTTCAATTTCGGATGGCTCAGATGTTCTCCTCCTCTTGTGTCGCTGCCCTCCTGCTTCAATAAGACACAGTGAAAAAAACCCACTGACCATGCTATTTTTACTGCTCTAAGACAAAATGCTGGTAACTATTTGACCAGTGCTTAAGTCCCATTGGTAAGCTAGACCTAAATCTGCACATTTATATGCTTGCATGGAATGTCAAAATATCATTTCAGTCTAATGCAATGTTTTTCTAATGCAGTGATTTATTGATACTGAACCAAATTAGGGAGTCCCATGACTGGATTTGAAAGACGGATGCTTCCACTCACAACAAATTTTGTTTCTGCAGCAACTTTATAAACCTACCTTATGTTTGGAGATCCCACTGTATGTGAACATATTTGAGGAACTGACATTTCATTTCCAGAGTCCCACAATGACACCACACTATGCATCACTTTCATGGCTGACTTAGAGCAACGCTTTCTCAGCTCCTGCCCGTTAACACATCTCCTGTCAATGATATTTATCAATGAACATTTTCATGGCTGACTTAGAGCTATCTCAGCTCCTGCCCGTTAATACATCTCCTGTCAATGATATTTATCAATGACACTTCCATTATCTAGCCACAGGGGAAGGAAGATTCCAGCAGGACTTCAACAATTTAAACTCACAATCAACCTGAGCACGGAAGAGGCTGCCCTTGCCTCCATACATATCTGTATGCTTCCAGCTATCACGAGGGGCATATCAAACCAACCACAACCACCAGTCAAACACTATTTTTTAGCCACATTTGGTCCAATCCCTTCAATGGGTACTCTCACCTGAAGGGCTTGCAACAGGTATTTTTGGGATTCCCATACTCACCCAATAAAGTAAAGAAAAAGACCAACAGAACCAGAATGGTGCACAGAACCAGCCTACTATAATGCAAAGCCAAAAGAGATAATAACCACCCCCAGGCATCACCTACAGCTGAGAAAAGTCCAATTATCATCAGTGTCCTGCAGCCTCTACTAGATAATGACTTTTCTCTTTCACAGGCCTTGGGTGGTAGGTTTTCCCTTGCTAACAAACATCCCCCTGACCTAAAACAACTTCTCATGTAAAAGACCCACCTAACAGAGACACAAATTCAGGAACCAGGCCCTGCAACAAACTTCAATACCACCTTTGTCCTTATTGACACTCAAACAGCAAAATTACAGGAACTAATGACATCAGCTATACCATCTCGGGCTCATTCACTTGCTCATCCTCCAATGTAATGGATGCATGTCCTCATATGTCAATGACACTCAACAACAGACAGACATAAAGGAAAGGCTGTGGTTCAGTATTGCATGCAAAGGTCCCAAGAGAGCCAGTTTGGTGTAGTGGTTAAGAGTGGCAGACTCAAAACTGAAGAACCAGGTTTGATTCCCCACTCCTCCACATGAAGCCAGCTGGGGGACCTTGGGCCAGTCACAGCTCTCTCAGAGATCTCCCAGCCCCACCCACCTCACAGGGTGTCTGCTGTGGGGAAAGGAGATTGTAAGCCGCTCCGAGACTCCTTTAGGTAGTAGAGAATAGGGTATAAAACCAACTCTTCTTGTTGTTGATCAGGTTTATTTATTTCGCATTTCTACCCCAGCCTTCCTCCAAGCTCACACCACCCTCTTCTCACAACAGCCCCGTAAGGTAGGCGAGGCCGAGAGCCTGTGTGACTAGCCCCAAAGCATTCAACAGGGGTGAACGCTGGATTCTGAACCAGAATCCCTGGGTCCCATAAGCCAAAAGCAAAGAAAGAGCCCCGAACCACGGCGTGAGCTGCAGCGAGTGAGAAGCCGGCGGTGTGAGCCTGGCCCACCTCGCGGGACTGTTGTTGTTGCTGTGAGGGCAGAAGGACACACGCCACACAGCCGGTTCAGTTCCCCCCCCATTCAGACACACGCGGGGAGGGAGGCAGCCGCTCCGGCCCCCAAACCAACCTACGAAGAGGGTAGAGCCCCCTCACTTAGTGGAGGAGAGGAAGGAGCCCGCCCGCCTCCTCCTCCTCTCTTTTCTCACCGTCGTTCTGGTCGCTGTGCCGCCTGCGCGACATGGTTCGGCTCCTCTTGCCTCCAGAGACGCTCCCGGGGCGCAGCCAAAAATAGTAAGAATATAAAAGAGAAAGAGAAGAAGGGGGGCGAATTTCAAGGGGCGGGGGCGCGCGCCTGCGGCGGCTCCCGACCCACAGCAACGGTCACTCTCTCTCTCTCGTGCGCGTGCGCACTCCCGGTGCTGCGGCCTCCCCCCCTGTTGAGAACCGCCGAGGCCAGCCGCGCGCGCGAGCCGTCAGCCCGTCCTTCCTTTCTTCCTTCCTTCCGGCGTGTTCGCCGAAGAAAGATGGGTGCCGCTCTAACCGCCGCGCGGCTCTATGGTCCCGCCACCTGTTCTGACGTTTCCTCCCTCCTCCCGGCTGCTGCTGTTCAGTTTTGTGATTGGAGGGATGCGGTTGGCGTGTAGGGCATGGAGCGGTCGAGTGTGGAAACTCTTCCGGGGAGCGGAACGAGCGTTAGGGAGCGTCGTCAAATGGGGAGATTTCTTGAACGGCGCGCGGACGGGACTTTTTGGCGGTCTTGACTCTCAGAAACAGGAATCGGGCGTCTTCGAAGAGGGATGTTTGGCTTATTTCGTGATTGTTCGCAAAGGAGTAGCGGTGTCGTAGCAAACTAAAACAAAACTCTAGGGGCATTTTAAGACTTAGCTATTTATTTCATAAACCACAGTACAAATCACCGCACCTCAAAGAAAAGGAGTTTAATAAGGTCTCGGTTAATTACTCTTAGACCTCCACAATTAAGAAGGATACATTCACACATCTATCTCCAATTTTGACATATTGATTTGCCTCACTGTTCCCCCTGGAATTAAATCCAAACAATGATGACCTTGTTATTCCTGTTTGCATCTGTAAAAAAGGTTCATTATGTTGTATGATAATTTGCTGTTCAGCCTCTGCCTCATATGTGTGGACTTTGGCGGTCTTGACTCTCAGAAACAGGAATCGGGCGTCTTCGAAGAGGGATGTTTGGCTTATTTCGTGATTGTTCGCAAAGGAGTAGCGGTGTCGTAGCAAACTAAAACAAAACTCTAGGGGCATTTTAAGACTTAGCTATTTATTTCATAAACCACAGTACAAATCACCGCACCTCAAAGAAAAGGATGCTATCGGTTACCTGAGCGCTTGAGAGGAGACAGAGTTTAACAAGGTCTCGGTTAATTACTCTTAGCACTCCACAATTAAGAAGGATACATTCACACATCTATCTCCAATTTTGACATATTGATTTGCCTCACTGTTCCCCCTGGAATTAAATCCAAACAATGATGACCTTGTTATTCCTGTTTGCATCTGTAAAAAAGGTTCATTATGTTGTATGATAATTTGCTGTTCAGCCTCTGCCTCATATGTGTGGACTGGTAAATTCCATCTCATTGTATTTGAGGAAGTGCACGCTAAAGGTCATACCTTGAATAAAACTTTGGCCCTGTCACACAGGCCGGATATCGTGGGGGGGGGGAAGGCGTGGCTAATTGCCCCGGCGCAGTTTGATGCGCGATTACGCGATCAGACGCGCCGGCGGCACACCACGGGTCCTTCCCTCGGCACCGGCGGGGAAACGAGGGGCTGGAGGGGGAAGGAGCGATCACACCACGGGTGTCTGGAGGCAGCCCATGGCAAACGTTTACTAGTACCTTGGAGGTACTAGTTTTTAAAGGCACATTATTGGCGGTAAGCCACAGGTGCGCTCCACTTCTCAGATGATAGGGTGTGATCGCGCCCGGATAATCTGCCCACCATCCGTGCCTCTCCCGCGGCAACTTTGCCGTGTGACCAGGGCCTTTGTTGCTCTTAACTGTGAGTCACAGTTCACTTCTTTTCCAAAGCTCCTCTTGAAATAAATGTTGTCAGTCCTTAAGTTGTCCCTGGACTTTTGTTTTACTTAAGTGCGTTTTTATCCCGCTATTCCAAGAAGGAGGTCAGGGTGGCATACATGGTTCCCCACCTTCTTCCATTTAATCCTTACAACACTGTCTAGGAGATGGTTAAACTGAGAGAGTGGTACTGGCCCACTAAGCTTATCCAGTGAGAGAGGTAGAGTGGGGACTGAAAAGGCTCACGGAGAAGGAATGGACCATTCTTTTGGAGAGCACTTCGGAAAGAAGTGAACAAGAGGAGCATAACTGGCGCATGGATCCATACAGGGCGATGCATCCCTTTAAAAAAAAAATCTTTTAATTAATTTTTAATGCTTTACAAGCATGAGAATATATATCGAAGGATAGGTGCACATCTTTTACGATTCATAATGACAAAACTTTCTCTTTTTTAGTAATCATATATGTATGTGTACAAACATTAACAAACACTACTAAACAGGTCATGAACTAAATTCTAAGTGACAACAGCTTAACGTATGTTGGTGAGTTTTAAATATGAAGTCTAATAGATACTGCAAAAATTCACGATTAATCATTAAAGATTTAAATTCATAATAGTACTAGGTGTCAAGAGAGTGGAGCAAGTATTATGTGTGCAAGAGAGTGAGATATACTGGGTTAATGCATCCCTTGAGATGCAAGTCCCACATCCTGAAGGACTTTCAGAGTCAGAACAAGCAAGTTACATCAAACCTGAAAGCACACAGGCAACCAGTGGCATTATTTTGAAATAGGTGCTCTGTGCTCCGATGAGAGGCTCATCCCAGATGTGTCTGCAACTTGCAGTCACAGAAGCTTCTGAGTTGTTTTGAGGGAAGCCCTATGTCCCCTGCATTACAGTAGTCCAGCCTACAGGTTACATTAGCATAGCCTGAGTCAAGATGAGAAGGCTGCTGTCCTGTATGAGATACATCTGCCTCCCTAGGCCGGAGTAAGCCTGTCTTTCACTCATCCCATAAACAGCTCAGGGGTGCCCTTGCTAGTGGAAACACCAGCACTGTTACTAATGGCTCCTCCAGCCAATCACATCTTCCTTGTAAGTTGTTTCCCGACTGATTATTAATTTATTATTTACTTAGAAAATGTATGTACCACTTCTTCAAAGACCAGGTTGAGGAAGCTCCCAAGATAAAATGACAACTGATGGAAAAACAGCAAACATAAAAACTGTCAACTTGAAAAACAGCAATAAAACAAGAGCCCCAGAAGGTCAGTAAAACAACCATAATATTTGGACATGTGCATTATATGCCTAGCAGAAGATGGCAATGTGTGGACATTGGGCTTTAAGGATGTCCATTTATTATGAACCAAAGGGGGCAATAATGGGGAAATTGTCCTTTAGCTTGACTAACACAATTTTCCCTTCATTTTCTTGGAGTACCTCATCAGATATGCTGTAATGGACACTTCTCTGTTCTCCTTCAGGCTAAGTGGAGCAAAACTCATCAGACCTCTTTATATGCTGTAATGGACACTTTTCTGTTCTCCTTCAGGCTAAGTGGAGCAAAGGTAGGGGACAGGGGTGTTTGTTTTGCTTTCTCCAGCTCAGTTTTCGTGCCAGCCCACTGCCTAATGGAGGCTTTCTTGGGCAACTCTGCATGACTGACTGCGCTGGCCTTGCCTTTTTCTAATCAGCCTCAATTACGGGACAAGGCAATTCTGCCTTATCCCTCCATCAGCAGCAACTGGATCATTCAGTCACTCCTGATGCAAAGAGACCGATGATTTACCCACAGTCTGAGGCTGCCTGTTGTGTCTCTGCATGAACTCACAGCTCTCTGGGCTTCCTTTTTATTCAAAACCTATGCCCTGAGCAGGACCTCTTGTGGAAACAAAGATCAAGATGGGTAGCCCTGTTAGTCTGTCTGTAGCAGTAGAAAAGAGCAAGAGTCCAGTAGTATCTGAAAAAGTGAGCAGTGACTCACAAAAGCTCATACCCTGCCACATGTTTTGTTAGTCTTTAAGGTGTTGCAGAAACGCAGGTAAGGTCCTTATTCTGACAGGCTCTAAAAGCAAACCTTTTTAGGTGTACAAATAAAGCGTGCCTCCAAGTTTTTATTTAGAAGGAGGCTTCAGCCGCCAGAAGTTTGGGAAACCGCTGTCCTCTCACACCGTTTTCATGTTGCCCTTGAGCTTTCCTTGGGATGCTCTGGCAACCTCTGCCAAATTTTGTCAACCCCCAGGTTACCCTTGCTTGCACCAGATTCTTAGCCGCAGCCTATAAAATCCGCAAAGAACATGTTAAGGAGTGACTTAGACAATTCCTGTGCCTTTTGAAGTTCTTAATTTTTGAAAGTCTAAAAAATTCTGCCTTAAAAAAAACATACTTGTATCTTAAAGCTTGTATCTAATTATTTCCAATTTAATGGCTGTGCACCCAGAATATGTTATCCAATCCAACTATGTTTATAGCTGATCTGTGTGCTGGTTATTTTAACCAAACAGCACCGACGCCGAATTCTCTTCCCGTCTCCCGCTGCCATTCGCGCTTGGGGGCCCCGTCTTTCCAACGAGCCTGAGAATTGTCAGCGGTCCCTCCTTAATTTTTGAAAGTCTAAAAAATTCTGCCTTAAAAAAAACATACTTGTATCTTAAAGCTTGTATCTAATTATTTCCAATTTAATGGCTGTGCACCCAGAATATGTTATCCAATCCAACTATGTTTATAGCTGATCTGTGTGCTGGTTATTTTAACCAAACAGCACCGACATCGAATTCCCTTCCCGTCTCCCGCTGCCATTCGCGCTTGGCCCCGTCTTTCCAACGAGCTTGAGAATTGTCAGCGGTCCCTCCAGCGCCGCGTTTCCAGGGAGGAGGAGCCGGGGGTGGGTAGAGGGTCACGCCGAAACATGCTTTCCCTTCGCCGAGCGAGTCAGCACATTCAGCCGCCTGCCGAGGAGGAGGAGGAGGGGAAGGAGTCGGTGTCCAGAACTGCCGGACCGCCGGGCGCCCGGGGGCAGCGAGCGCTTGCCGAGGTACAAAGGGCCGTTTGGCTGGAAGGAACGAAGATGGGAGGAGATGGCAGAAAGGCAGCAGAGACTTGGGCGGGGAGGAGGAGTGGGGGGAACAGACCCAACTTCAAGCCTTCGCTAAAACTATAGGAAAAGCCATTGGAATTCCACCCAGAAGCACAACAAAGGAGATCTGGGGTGGCCAGCCGCGGGGTTGATGGCAGGGCAGTTCACTTTATAAAACTAACTTTTGCCTCTCGTTGTGCGGGCGTTTCCATCTGCTAGCCGATATGTCCACTGTGTTGATCTCTCTGTGTCTCGGTCAGTTCCGTCACCCTCTGCCGTGAGCAACACATACAACAACCCAGATAGGGTTGCCAACTCCAGGTTAGGAAATTCCTGGAGGTTTGGGGGGTGGAGCCCTGGGGAAGGCAGGGTTTGGCGACCTCAGCAGGTATAATGCCATAGGGTCCATCCTCCAACGCTGCCGTTTCCTGACCCCCACCTGAAGGCTGGTCAAGATGGGTGGACCTGTTAGTTTGTCTGTCTATAGCAAGAGTCTATAGGAAGAGTCCAGGAGCACCTGAAAGACTCACAAAATCTGTGGCAGGGGGTGAGCTTCTGTGAGTCACCGCTCACCTCTTCAGATACACTTCACAAGATTGATTGCGTTTCTGTTCTGTAGGGCTAAATGTGGTGTCTTCCATGGAGATAGATCAAGGTGGGCAGCCGATTGTTAGTCTGTAGCAGTAGAAAAGGGCAAGAAGAGTCCAGGAGCCCCTTAAAGACTTACAAAATTTGTGGCAGGGGAGGAGCTTTCATCAGGGCAAGAAGGCTGGCAACGTTATCTATGCCAGTATAAGCCTGGCTAGGCTATGAATTTATCCCATTGGCAGGAGTCGCCATGGGGCCGGCCTTGCCGTGGGGTAAAGAGTACTTTTCCTCTAAGACTTCCCCCAGTGACAGAGGTGTAGGGTTGCTGGGACCCTGGCTTCCTACACTTTGGGACTCACAGGGCCACACCTGGTGCGGTAGCGGAGGTGTCCAATTCAGCCACTCCCAGATTTATTTACTTCGTTAATTTACAAACCCACCTTTCCAAACATCGTTCATGTGAGGCGGGTCGCCAACAAAATATTATAAAACACATCTGTGTCATAAAATCACAGTAAAAAAAAAGTCTAAAGCCATAAACTCCTAACAAATACTTCATCAGTAAAACCAGGGGTCATTTCCTGCGGGAGCGTACAGGGGGCGGGCACAAGCAACAAGCCCCGCCCTCTGCTCCCAGCAGCCCTCAGTCAGGCCACGAGGAGCAAGAAGCAGCCAGGTAAGGTGCAGAGCCCCTCCGGCCCGCCTTCAGGTACAAACTCTCCCTTCTCTGTGAGGGCAGATCTGCACATCCCCCCCAATAGCTAGCAAGCCAAAACAGTCCAGTGGAGTATTATATAACATGTGTATAACAAGATCAAGTGTATAGGGTTCCCAGACTGTATGTGAGTTCACTGTAACTTACAGACAGGGCTATACTCAATGGCACTTCAAAACAAGGGGGCTTTCCATTCTCTCCGGCATGCCTGCAGTGAGCAAGAGAAGCAAAAGTTTGTTTCACCCATAGGCATGAGATTGAACATCCCCACAATAAGGCTCCCTTAGTGGATCTGAGAGTGTATCCAGGAACATCCAGGGCTTTCGAGATCAAAACCAGCCTCCTGGAAGGGACAGTTTAGAGATAGGGTTTGGATGGATGAAGCTCCCCAGATTTATACAGGAAGAGGTGGCCTTTTATCCCGGTCATCCTTAACAACAGCCCTGCCAAGAAGTCCAGGATTATGATGGCTTCCTCCTGATCCTTCCTTATGGAAGGAAACACAGCCAGCCAGTGAGTTCAGAGCTCAGTGGAGAGTCAGGGGTCATTTCGTAGAAAAAGTGGCAGGGGAGGAGCTTTCATGAGTCACCGGTCACTTCTTCAGGGCAAGAAGCCTGGCAACGTTATCTATGCCAGTATAAGCCTGGCTAGGCTATGAATTTATCCCATTGGCAGGAGTCGCCATGGGGCCGGCCTTGCCGTGGGGTAAAGAGTACTTTTCCTCTAAGACTTCCCCCAGTGACAGAGGTGTAGGGTTGCTGGGACCCTGGCTTCCTACACTTTGGGACTCACAGGGCCACACCTGGTGTGGTAGCGGAGGTGTCCAATTCAGCCACTCCCAGATTTATTTACTTCGTTAATTTACAAACCCACCTTTCCAAACATCATTCATGTGAGGCGGGTCGCCAACAAAATATTATAAAACACATCTGTGTCATAAAATCACAGTAAAAAAAAAGTCTAAAGCCATAAACTCCTAACAAATACTTCATCAGTAAAACCAGGGGTCATTTCCTGCGGGAGCGTACAGGGGGCGGGCACAAGCAACAAGCCCCGCCCTCTGCTCCCAGCAGCCCTCAGTCAGGCCACGAGGAGCAAGAAGCAGCCAGGTAAGTTGCAGAGCCGCCCCCCCTCCGGCCCGCCTTCAGGTACAAACTCTCCCTTCTCTGTGAGGGCAGATCTGCACATCCCCCCAATAGCTAGCAATCCAAAACAGTACAGTGGAGCCTGAGCGGTGGGTGTTGCCTTCTGACACACTTCCAGTGATGTCAGGGGGTGTGGTGTACGCAAATAAGTTATGCTAATAAGTAATGCTAATGAGCTCCTGCACCTTTTTTTCTACAAAGTGACCCCTGGGTAAAACTAAAGATTCAGCAGAGCATAAGAAAGGGACTGAGCTGCAGACCTGTGGGGAACAAATTTCTAAGCTGTGTCCAAAGGTTGGACTAATCTCATTGTACGTGCATTCATCTGTTTGTAAAAAAAGAACCAATGCTTGTTCACTTTCCAAATGAAACTAAGGACCCAGTAGCTGGATTGATGTGCAGTTTCAATCATATGTACAGCTTTATGTGTATTGAATGTAACATGAGAATTATACAACATGTGTAGAACAAGATCAAGTGTATAGGGTTCCCAGACTGTATGTGAGTTCACTGTAACTTGCAAACAGGGCTATACTCAATGGCACTTCAAAACAAGGGGGCTTGCCTGCAGTGAGCAAGAGAAGCAAAAGTTTGTGTCTCCAATAGGCATATAGCTATGCATGAGATTGAACATCCCCACAATAAGGCTCCCTTAGTGGATCTGAGAGTGTATCCAGGAACATCCAGGGCTTTCGAGATCAAAACCAGCCTCCTGGAAGGGACAGTTTAGAGATAGGGTTTGGATGGATGAAGCTCCCCAGATTTATAGAGGAAGAGGTGGGCTTTTATCCCGGTCATCCTTAACAACAGCCCTGCCAAGAAGTCCAGGATTATGATGGCTTCCTCCTGATCCTTCCTTATGGAAGGAAACACAGCCAGCCAGTGAGTTCAGAGCTCAGTGGAGAGTCAGGGGTCATTTCGTAGAAAAAGAGGTGCAGGAGCTCATTAGCATAACTCATTAGCATAACTTATTTGCATATGCCACACCCCCTGCCATCACCAGAAGTGTGTCAGAAGGCAACACCCACCGCTCAGGCTCCACTGGACTGTTTTGGATTGCTAGCTATTGGAGGGGGGGAGGAACGTGCAGATCTGTCCTTGCAGAGGAGGGAGAGCTTGTACCTGAATAAAACTTGGCCTTAAAGGTGCCACTGGACTGTTTTGGACCAGGGGGCCAGGGTGGGGAGCTCTGCAGCTTACCTGGCTGCTTCTTGCTCTGACTGAGGGCTGCTGGGAGCAGGGGGTGGGGCTTGTTGCATGTGCCCATCCCCTGGGCTCTTTACTGCCGGAGCTCTGCCCCTGTGCGCTCCTGCAGGAAATGACTCCTGGTTGAACTGGACTCTTAGTTCATAGCTCATTCCTCCTACTCTCATCCAATTCTTGCTACTATCTCCTTGGCACAAGAAAAGAGAACCTCTTGGGGTTAAAGTAGTTGGGAGACAAACCGGCCACCAGAGGAGAGGCAGTTTGCCAGCTCCAGGGAGATTCAAGCTGACATTCCAGGGCTCAGAAGAGACACAATGATGGAAAAGCTGCAGTAGGAAGTGGTGCCATTTGAGGGGCTGGGCTTGGGGGCAGGAGGCCAGGGCCCAACTCATGGGCTCAGTAAGAGACCCCTCTATTTAAATTTCACCTCTTGTTTCTACGTAACACTGAGCTGCTGTTTTGGTCCAGCATGCTAGTGCATAAGTTAGAATGTTCAGTTGAAAAAGGCAAACTAGAATGTGCTGCAAAAAGGCCTGGGAGGGGGGGTGGCACTTTCAGAAGCACCACTGACATGTCAAACACCAGACTACGGTGATTCAGAAGTGCAAAGAAAACAGAAGAAAGGAGTTCGCCCCTCTTTGTGAACAAGACACAAGTGGCTTTGTTTGGAAAAGGTTAAAAAAAAATCTGCTAACAGCCGGGAGCCCAAACGCTTGTGTCTGAAATGACACAAAAAACCCATTAGCAACTGGCTGCTAAAACGGATCACAAAGGCTCTTTGAAAGGGGCCTGTAGTCCAGCACATTCCTCAGCCAGGCTTCCTCCAAGCATCCCAGAAAACAGCATGCTTGAGTGCTTCCTCCGGGTCTTGCCCGTCTCCCAGCCGTCAGGTTAGTTCCCCATCTTTTTTTAGTTCTTAAAAGCTGCTCCAGACTTTCAGAGCCATAAAAGAATGTGGCTCCAGTGGAGAACAGGTAGGTTTCGACTACTTGCAGTGAGCGTGCTCGCAAAGCGGATCCGCAGCTCTAAGAACATGACTGTCGTTTTTCGCCATTCATTTCTTAAAGGACTTTCCCCTCGTACCTGTTTGAGATTTCCCCCTGTGACTGTTTGTAAATCCCTGTTTTGGGACTGTCTTGCTTAGGCCCCACAGAAAACCTCATGCCCGGCTGCAGTGATGTAGCGATGATCTCCCCGCCCTCCTCGCCTGACGGAGGCGACGAAAGAGATGTCTGCATTTTGACGTTTGCGGACTTAGAACTGAAAGAGCATCTTCCTTTCCCGTCCAAAAGCCACCCGAAGGCTGAGTTTGATGCCAGGGCCAGAAAGAAGCATGCATCTGCAAAGAGGAAGGTATTGCTTTTTGTTGCCTACCCCGCAGGGTTTTTGTGATATAAAATGGAGGGGGCGGGAGCTCCGTAGGCACCACTCTGATATCCTTGGGGGGAGCAGGGGGTAAAAAAATATACACAGAAAGAAATGCTGTTGCGACATTTATTATTATTTCATTTACATTGTTTGTAGACCTCCTTTCTCATTTGAGTTAAAGGGGGATTACACAGAGTGAGTCACAGAATCATAGGGTTGGAAGGGGACCTCCAGGGTCATCTAGTCCAATCCCCTGCACAATGCAGGAAATTCACAAATACCCCCCCCCCACACACACACACCCAGTGACCCCTGTACCATGCACAGAAGATGACAAAAAACCTCCAGGATCTCCAGCCAAACTGGCCTGGAGAAAATTGCTTCCTGACCCCAAAGTGGCAAATGGCATTTCCCTGGGCGTGTAAGAAAGGGCCACGAGAACTAAGCACTGAGGCAACCCTTCCTGCCCTCCCTCTCATGATCTGCCTAAGTTCACAGAATCAGCAGTTCACAGGGGCCATCTAGCCTCTGTTTCAAACCCCTCCAAAGAAGGAGAGCCTACCACCTCCCGAGGAAGCCTGTTCCACTGAGGAACCCCTCTAATGGTCAGGAAGTTCTTCCTAATGTTTAGCTGAAAACTCTTTTGATTTAATTTCAACCCGTTGGTTCTGGTCTGACTTTCTGGGGCAACAGAAAACAACTCCGCACCATCCTCTTTAATGACAGCCCTCCAAGTCCTTGAAGATGGTTATCCTATCACCTCTCAGTCGTCTCCTCTCCAGGCCAATACAATTGACAGGGTGGCGTGTTCAGTGAGCAATGCAATAGGAATTAGGGGTGGAGAACCAACCAGAAGTCTGTAAACGGAACTGAAGCAACACATAAGTCTTAACGTGACACATTCAGTGATGCAATATCCCATAGTAGGATCCTAGCTGCAGCCAGCTATACCCAGTAGTATAGACCACAATACCTAATTCTTTATCCAAGCAATGTTGTGAAATGTTTAGTGCAGTGCAAATCTGTTGCCTAGAGCAATCTATTCCCCTTACAACTGCAGTGCAAGACCGAGAATCCTGAGTCTGGTCAGGCTGCCGTAAAGGACATTTGAAAGGACAGTGCCTTTGCCTTATTAGAGCCATTCTGCCCTTTCTTGGTCACACTGGAGTGTGACTGAATGTGGGGAGGGTGGGGTGGAAAGCTATTGGCATAGGCAGATAGACATGCAAGAAAATAGTATTTACAATGTACGTTTCATACTAATATTAATATTGAAGCCAAAGCTTTGGCTCATTATTTCATACTTCAATCTTCTGGACTACACCTCCCTCCTCTGCTCGTTGGGTCTCCCAGTTTTTCTTTCCTCTCTCAAACTCTGCCCTTAACGTACTCCCCCTCCCTTTCCTCCAATAAGTTTACAACCTTCTCTCCTCCACTGTTTTATCCTCACACCAACACTGTGAGCAATGCTCCCTCTA
Organism: Gekko japonicus; assembly: GCF_001447785.1. Lineage (NCBI taxonomy): Eukaryota > Metazoa > Chordata > Lepidosauria > Squamata > Gekkonidae > Gekko > Gekko japonicus. The sequence goes on along the minus strand of NW_015172041.1, from coordinate 29,059 downwards.
AGCTGTAGATTCTTGTGAGCAAAAATTCTACTTTGTGAGCTACTGGCATTAAGAAGAAGAAGAAGGAATTGGATTTATACCCCACCCTTCACTTGGAGTCTCAGAGTGGCTTACAAACTCCTTTCCCTTCCCCTCCCCACAACAGACACCCTGTGAGGTGGGTGGGGCTGAGAGAACTCTGACACAAACTGCTCTTTTTCAAGGACAGCTGTGCCAGAGCTTGTGACTGACCCAAAGTCACATCAGCAGGTGCAAGTGGAGGAGTGGGGAATCAAACCCGGTTCTCCCAGATTAGAGTCCGTGCACTTAACCACTGCACCAAAGCTGTGAGCGAGCGATTTGGCTACTGCATAAATTAGTTTGCTCTGGACTCAGAGCCATCCTTCCTAAGCTAAGACAAAAATTTGTGAGCCGGAGGCTAAAAGACTGTGAGCTAGCTCACACTAACTCAGCTTAGAGGGAACACTGACTGTAAGGTAAAAAAGGGCAAGAGAGCCACTGACCTAAGGTCACCCACTGATAGGGCCTTCTAGCTGTCCCCTTAGCATCAGTTTGACTGGCGGCAATTTTCAGGTGCCGTTATTTAGCTCCATGCCATGAAAAGCTTCAGCGGCCTATATCTGCGCGTTAGACCTTTGTTGAAGGGATAGGACTTTTGTTTTCCTGGCCAGCTGGCAACCCAGTCCAGTGAGCTTTTGAGACTCAGTGGGGATGGAAGCTTTCTCTCCTTACCACATTCCTCTGAATTACCCCATTCACTTTTCCTAACTTATCTCTGTTTGCTGCCTCCTTGGGCTCCTGCTTCCTGCTTTTCTATCCTTTCTTACCTGGAATCTGAGGGCCTAACGACATGTTACACCTTTTCCCAGGCCCATTCCTTGGTCCACCCTTGGTCTTGTCCAGCAGATGTGCTCTGGGAATCCCCCACTGAAACGAAGGTATATTTGGACGCAAATCAGGCCAAGGTTTCTCTGGCCCGACTCTCAGAGGTTGCAGGATATCTATTTCTCAAGTGCCGCGGGAACCAGTTGGGATTGGGACCATGGCTTGCACGGGGAGAGACTGCAGCCCTTCCCCCCCATGTGAATTTACCAACCTGAAACAGCCCTTAGGGGGCATTATTTGCCCTGTGGGGAGTGTTTTGGGTCAGGAAGGCGGAATCCCCTTCTCCCACTCTGCACCATGGTCCCAATCCAAATAAAGTGCCACGGTGCTTGAGAAATAAATACAGCTGTGTGAAATGTGAGTCCGGACCTTCAGTTTTCAAGCCAACCAGATTGTGACTGTGGCATATAGGGAAGGGGGGCTGAGAGTCAAAGCCAACCCTCCTGTATTTGCCTCACTGGGGGAGACTTGCTATATTTACCCAAAAGGAACATGACCATGGAATGTTGGACAACCCCTCTTTCTGCTGACAGCATACATGGGGAAACCCTTGGCCTTCTTTTTGGTCAACACTCTGAGTGAAGGGCAGGGTATAAATACAATCTCTTCTTCTTCTGGGACAGTCCCAATACATCTTCTTGACAGGACCTGGGGGTAGATCCAGGGTAGATGTGGGAACAGTGTGTGTTATGAAGATGGGCACAGAGAAGAGCCTCACGCAGTAGCAGGCGGGTCAGCATTCTGATCACCACAGATGTCCATTGGGGAAGTCATTCTTACATCACTTCCTTCCCACACTGGGAGCTTTTTAGGTGGGGACAAGTGTGGAGCCCACCTCCTGGCTCCATCAAGGCACATGTTGAAACGTAAGCTTAATTAGAAAGGGTGGCCTGAAGGGGGGAAAAAATGTCCTGTCCCTTTCAAAGAGAGGCTTAATGGGAGGCTCCTTACAGGTTGATGTATCATTAACCTCCATGCAGAAACCAAGGGGGGAAAAACACTGAACCTAAGGTTAGTGAAAAAGAGGGCCAATATTAAAACCTTTCCATAAAAGATAAAAAGAGGTACATCTATTTATTAATAATAATAACAAATTTTAAAACATATATAGAGGCCCATTTACAACCAATGTATATAAAATATAACAATATCAAGGGCTTACAAAGTTGACCTTACGCGTTTCGGCCAAATAGGCCTTCCTCAGAGGTCATACATATGTGGCAAGATGGTTAATAATTATTTTCACATAAACACAATCAGAAATATATACAAAGTATAGATTCAATGAGGACCATAAAGTAAATTGTTCAAAAGTAAAATCACCAGGCACAAGGTAAATATGCACATAAGACCTTTAAAGTGCAATCACTAGCCCAGTGATTATAAACTTGTGGTCCAAAAATTTCCTTCTTTGATTGTGTTGCCACAGCAACCTCCATGTCATGAAAAGCTTCAGCTGGCCATTTCCACACAGCAAACATCTGTTAAAGGGACAGGGCCTTGAGCTAGATGGCCCAGGCTAGCTGGCTCTTGGAAGCTAAGCAGGGTTGGCACTGGCTGGTACTTGGACGGGAGACCACCAAAGGAGTCCAGGGACGCACACTACACAGGGGCAGGCAATGGCAAACCACCTCTTCCTCTCTTGCCTTGAAAACTCTACAGGGTTGCCATCAGTCAGCTGCAACCTGACGGCACTTTCCACAACCAAAAGGACATTTTCCCCCAGGCCTTTTGGCAACTATAAAAGGGAACCAGACCTGCCTGAAGACCTCATTGCTCCTACTGAGGGAGTGCTGCCTTGCATGTTTTGGGGATAGGCTGGGGGTTGAAATTTAGGGTGGATATATAATTTAAAGAGTGGTTGAGCTGGTTTGCTAGCATGCCCACTGCTGTGTCACAAAACACGTTTTTCTGTCTGGTTTTCAAAGTGGTTCAGCTTGAACTGGGAGAAGCGTGTCTGTGGAGGGCTCCTACTGGCTAGCATCCGTGTCATCCCCAACATATTAGTCCAGCAAGTGTGTGTGTGGGGGGGTTAATGCAATTTTATGCGCAAAAGGAAATATTTCTAAAAAGGCAGAGCCCTGCTGATGCATGAGAGGGGAGACCGTGTTTGAGAGGGTTGAGTCTGGGGTCCCCACCCTGTGTTCTGTGCAACAGTCAGGCGTGAGTTGTGGGCTCTCTTAACTACCAGGTATGTGGACTTGTTAGGGATTTCAGGTAAAAGAGCAGAGATAATAAACACAGCAGAACACTTATCTTAGCTTTTAAACAAAGACAGTTTACTAATGAGGGAAGGGTTACTTGGGAAGTACTAGAAACAAAAACGAAGGATTAACATCCTCTCTGACTATACTAACCTACATCTTGACTCTCTAGAGTCTAAACCACATGTGCTATCCCCAGGCAGAGTTAGAAACAAAGAGCAATTGGAGAAACGCAAACCTAACTAATTATGCATTTTAACACCTTGCTCTGGCTGCAACTGCGTGCATGGCCTGTCATTAGGTCTCTAACTACATAGCTAGGATACCAGCATGCATAAACAAATGTACATTCTTCCATGACTTCAGGGAGAGAACTTGCAAACTCCAACAGGACCCTGCTTCAAATCAGGATCATGGCGCACATGGAAGAAGCACATTCAGCCTTCCCCCCTGCGACATTTTCCTAAACTGCAACAGTCACTCATGGGGGTGCTATTTGGGGAATCGCACATGTTCCCTTTGGAAGTTAAGCAGGGTCGTTCCTTGGATGGGAGACCACCAAGGAAGATTCTGCAGGCAAAGGCAAACCACCTCTGCTTTGAAAGCCCCTTGCCGGGGTTGCCCTGCGTCGGTTGCAACTTGATAGCACGTACGTACAAGTTTCATGGGATGCGCGTGGGATCCCCCAAGAAACCTAATAGCATCCCGTGGGCACAGGGCACGCAAGACTTGAGAACCTGCAAAATCACATGTGACTGTGTGGTACCTGACCCAGGGTGAGGAATCCCAGTCCCAGCTGGCGCACTTCCAAAAGAGGCCCAAGTCTGACTTTCCCTGGTGTTGTAGTTGGGTCCCTCTGCCACGTGAGTTGCAAATGCTTCTCGGCCGAAGAGCCTGCTGTGGCTTCTGTTCACACGGTACCTCCTCTCTTTACCCAAACTCCTCATTGCCCAGCTTCCTTTGTCCCCTTTGGGTTTGGTGTCGTGGTTAAGTGCGCAGACTCTAATCTGGGAGGACCGGGTTTGGTTCCCCACTCCTCCACTTGCACCTGGCTGGATGACCTTGGGCAAGCCATAGTTCTGTCGGAGGTGTTCTTGAAAAAGAGCAGTTGGTGTCTGTTGTGAGGAGGGGAAGGGAAAGGAGTTTGTAAGCCAGTCTGAGACTCCTTTGGGTAGTGAAGGGCGGGGTATAAATCCAATCTCTTCTTCTTCTTTTACCTCACAGGGTGTCTGTTGTGGGGAGGGGAAGGGAAAGGAGTTTGTAAGCC
>NW_015172041.1:0-23337 GCF_001447785.1 Gekko japonicus | reverse complement strand
TTGCCGAGCCCCATGAGGGGTCCGGCGGTGGACCTGCAAGGCCGGCGGGAGTGCAAGGAAGCCCCGCGAAGGCCCTCCCTGGCCCCAGGCAGGCAGGGGTGGGAGAGGCAGGGAAGAAGCAACTTACCCTCCCTCTTCTCCTGCCGCCTCCTGGCTGAATGAGGCCAGAAGCAGGGGGCGGGGCTTCGTCATGTGCCCCGTCCCCCGCACCTCACCCGGGGAAACTGCGATCCCCCGCGATTCCCCCCGAAATGACCTCTGCTTGGAACTCAATTCCCAGACTTACGCAGGCCTGATTCAGACTGGAACTGTGGTGTACCAGAGCGGGCTATTAAGCCTGTCTCCTTGAGCCATTTCCCAGTCTAAAATGCCCCGAGGAGCTGCTACTTGCCTTGTTGGGGGAACCTATGGGAACTCAATTCCCAGACTTACGCAGGCCTGATTCAGACTGGAACTGTGGTGTACCAGAGGGGGCTATTAAGCCTGTCTCCTTGAGCCATTTCCCAGTCTAAAATGCCCTAAGGAGCTGCTACTTGCCTTGTTGGGGGAACCTATGTATAGCCCTCAGGATCTGTCAATTCCTCCCAGTGGGGCATTTCAAGTAAATTTGCTCTGGGGTCTTTTCAGGTCAGGAAACTGCTATGGGGAAGGCATCAGCCCCCTTTCCTTGTGAGTCATGGTCCTTTCACAGATTGGATCCCTGCCTGCCTGAGGATTGAGTTCCCAGCAAGGAACTTGCAATTCCCATCTGCTTGAGAGTCCTTGAGAGTGGTGGACCTGGGAAGGATGTTGACCATCATGGAGCCATGTAAGTTAGGCCTGCATCAACAAAGCACGAATTAGGGACTCTGCTCTAGTGCAACCTTCACCAGCAGTTCCCATCCATCAGTCAGTAAGTTATTGCATTCATAGACCAGCAGAATAAAACATACATTATCAAATACAATCTTCCATTAAAATATGTATATAAAGCAAATACATGTAACTGAATCAAAGCTACTCTGGCTACTGTGCAGAATCTGGCAGCTCTATCTGAGGTTTCAGATTCAATGTCTGTAAGGAGGAGGAGGAGATTGGATTTATACCCCACCCTTCACTACCCGAAGGAGTCTCAGAGCAGCTTACAATCTCCTTTCCCTTCCCCTCCCCACAAGAGACACCCTGTGCAGTGTTCCCTCTAAGCTGAGTTAGTGTGAGCCAGGTCACAGTTTTTTAGCCTCCGGCTCACAGATTTTTGTTTTAGCTCAGGAAGGACGACTCCAGAGCAAACTAATTTCTGCAGTAGCCAAATCGTTTGCTCACAACTTCAATGCCAGTAGCTCACAAAGCAGAATTTTTGCTCACAAGACTCCGCGGCTTAGAGGGAACATTGCCTGTGAGGTAGGTGGGGCTGAGAGAGCTCTCTCGAGGACTGCCCTTGAGAGAACAGCTCTGAAAGAACTTGTGACTGACCCAAGGTCACACAAGCAGCTGCATGTGGAGGAATGGGGAATCAAACCCGGTTCTCCCAGATTAGAGTTCGTGCTCCTAACCACTACACCCAACTGCCTCTGAGTGTAAGTGAACTGAGTTGAGTGAATTGAGCTGGGAATTGAGTTCCCAGCACAGAATCTGCAAGGTGTACCTGGTCACACTCAAAGACTGTGTGGACTCAAAGAGAACACAGAGATAACATCATAACGTATGGCTCAGCTATCAGAAGTAAGGAGGTGTACTGTTCCTCTGATTTTCCTGAGATTTGTTTGGAGGATGGGTGTAATAAATATATTATCTAGGGCCATTATAGAAGGGGAAATGCAGCCGCACATGGCCTAATGAATGACTAGTTGAAATCTCTGCTTTTAAAAATAAATAAATAAATGTGGCTGTAAAGATGGGATGCAGTGTAGCAGAGGGAGAAAGTGTAGGTTATTGCACTCCTTTGTGGGTTCACATTCATTCTTGAACCTCTGTAAGTACAGCAGGCTTTGTCCCTTGGACGCTAGATGTGCACATAGGTCTGGGATGAGGATCGGCATTGGCTTAAAGGCACTGAAGGCTTCCTGAAGCAGTGATATTCCCCTAAGCGTGACTGGAGGAGGGGCAACGTGATAGGTTGCAGGATCCCCGGACACCGTCTCCCTCCAGAATTTGTAATGGTCCACCCCTTTTGGCTAGCCGAGCAGAGAAGGTTGTTGCTGGCAGACACTGTGCATACCATGTGCGTGGACTTTTTTTTCGTACTTTTTCAGACTGCCCGTTTTGCTGAGTAAAAGATTAGCTGTCCTAGATCTTTCTTATTCTGCTGCCCTTCTTTGTTCCTTATTGCTGTTTGTTGTAGAAATTCATTAATTATCTCATGGCAGTGTGTGTAGAATACCCAGGAGATCCTAAGATTGTCTGGCATTTAGAAGTTCTAGCTCTTTAGCCTTATCCATCACTAGGTGGTGGGCTAAACTTGTTTTTAAGGCCAGAGACATTTCAGAGGTGGTTTGCCATTGCCTGCCTCTGCATCACAACCCTGGTATTCCTTGGAGGTCGTCCTTCCAAATACTAGCCAAGGCCAACCCTGCTTAGCTTCCGAGATGTGACAAGATTGGGGTATCCAGGTCAGGGCTTGCTAAGTGGAGTGGTAAGATGCATGGCAGTGGGGCTCACTTTCAATGAGACACCCATAGGACCCTGCTGCTCATCTCATCCAGAACTTTTCTCTTGGCTTCTAGGTACGAATCGCTTCTGAGGGCATTAATGGAACTGTTGGTGGGAGCACAACTGGGACCCTCCTTTATGTGGACACAATGCTTTCTCATCCGCTCTTTGAAGGCATTTTGATGAGAGACGATTTCAAGGTGAGAGGTGCTGATCTCTGCATTATATATAAACAGCTGTTCTCATTCCCAGCTGAGGATTGCTTTCAGTTCCTCTTGAATAATGAAATCTTGCTTGTCAAACAGTTGTGAGACTGCCACAGGGACGTATTGGCCAGTGCCTTGGACATTGTCTCTACCTGGGATGATGCCTAGGACATCGGCACATATAAAAAGGCTTATATGATAATGGCTTAGATCCACTGGAGATTTTCTGTGAGAGGGATTTGTGCTTGTGGGGTGCAACTTTCTTGCCCCCCCCCCACCAGCAGCCTGAAATTCTCCCTGACTCCAGGGTTTCAGAGGGTATTTCTGGCTGGTGTGGCAAGGTAGAGGTGGGAAAATTACAGCCCATGAACACAAATCCCTCTGCCCACAGAAAACTTGTGGATCTAAGCAAATATTTCTACAATAATGGAGTCTATGAGAAACGTTATTCTCCTAAAAGCATTAATTTTGGCCCCTAAATCAGAATGGGGCAATCGTGGCCCTAATTTCAAAGAGAGTCAGAAGTGATCTGGGATTCATGCTCTTCCCTGCTTGGTGCATCCAAAGCATCTAGGCATTAGGGGAACTATAGATGACATGATAATATAGCACTAGGAATAGGCATGGGCCTAAAAATTTTTTTAAACCTTTTTGGTCCCATTTCAAAGTCTGTGGCTTTCAAATTGACAGAGAAAAGAGGTCAGAAATAGATCCCCCAAACCTGGGGTGTGTGTGGATTTGGAGTCTAGATCTTCCCCATCACTAGTAAACACTTTTAGATGCCAACATAATTTTATCCTCCTCTTGCTGCCTTGTCAACTCTTCTTAACCCACGGTAATTCATTTTTGTTTAGCTATTCCTTGGAAGGCACATTTTAAAGCACAAAGATAGTTTACCGCATCCTGCACTTCTTGCAGCTCCACGTTTGGTTGTCACTGTGTTTAATTAAGTCTTTTAATCCAGCTGCCTCTTTGTTTCATTAGCCTGGGTATCATGAGCAATTTTAATTAGTTACGACGACTGTGCCGCAAGAGCCTTTGTTGATGTGTCCAAGTCCCTCTTTTTTTGTTTTTCCACATGCTGCCAACAAATTATGTATTTCTATGAGCCTTTTCTTAGTATTGGCGGTATTGTGCTTTGAGAAGGCATTAAATAAAATGTTTAATTTTAAAAAGGTGATTTGAAATAGCCTCCAACATGCTTCCTCTGGTTAATATAGACTTCTGTTTTCCAAGCATTACTTCTGGTCAAACAGGTGTTGGAAGAGACAGCACATCTGTTTGCGGGAGAGTTGCTATCAGTCTTCTTTGGCAGAGGCAAGCAGCTCTCTCTCTTTCTGGTAGCCTTCGACTCTGATTGTCCGAAAGACCAACCGTGGATCATTTCATAACATTCTCTCGTCTGTGGATTCTCCCTGTGTCTCAGACCAGCACAGGCGGAGCGCATTGTTTCCCGGACCTTCGGATCGGCGTCTTTGAAGAAATCGTACCCCTGGGGATTAGCCCCAAAAGAGTCTCCTACAAAGAAACTGGTATGGAGAACAGCCTGTAATGATTACTTGTTTTACTGTGTGTGTGTCTCTTTAAATGTTTGGTTGGAGTGCAGTGACAGCAGAGTAGAATGATTGAGGGAGACGTGTGCTGTGATTGGAGGATGACAGGGTGTGGGAGGAGGAGTTCTGTGTGGATCTGTGTGGGTGTCAGTCAGTTATGAAAGTCAGTTAGAAAAAGTTGTTGGAATTGTTCCGTTAGAGAGTTTAGTCAGTGAGAATTCTGATAGTTCTGTGTGGGATCTAAAAGAGTGCAGTATTATGTCTTAAAAAGTGAGACTCTAAAAATCTGGAAGGAAGTTAAAATTACCAAGAGCTTAGCCTGTGTGGCTGCCTATGTGGGAGATTCCTGTCAGAGTGGGATCTTAATGTCAAAAGGACAGTGTGTGTGATATGTCTGACAGACATATTTACAAGTCCCTTATTCCCAAACAGTTACAGAATAACCAACCTCATATTTTGTTCTTATTTCAATAAAACATCTTTTGTTCAAGTTTATCCCAGAATTCAGCTCTGTCTTTCCTCAGGACCCAGACTCTGGGTCACATTACCAACAGCAAAGGAGAGAAGGTTTGGAAGTCCTTAAATTCCTAGGGGCAGCAGAAAATACCCATTTTACAAAAGCAAAGAACACATATCAAGTGAAAACCAGTCCTCCAAAATAAGAGGATGCCACACAGCCCTTGTCGACTTGAGGAGGAACGAGGAGGAGATGCAGAAAATGCTGCCGAAGAACACAGCAGCCGTGCCCCAGAGCTAGGCTAAAGCTGCTTCTGCAAGGGGGATTATCCCTATCTGGGCTGCAGGGAGCTCCCACAATAAATGGGGGTATCCAGATGCCACGGTGCCCAGTGTGGACATGACGCATCTGGCTCCCGGTTTTTCTTCATTTTGTCTGAGAGGAAATAAAAACCTAGTTTCCTCTAGTCAAAGGGGAAACGGTGGGGTGACCGTGGGTGGCATGTATATGCGGGTAGTCCAACCTACAGCCACTGGGGCGGGGGCCTCCAAAGCGGCCAAGCTGAACCCCTTCTGGGGGGCTTTTTCCTTTTCTCTGACAAGCTGCGCTGTAGCGTCACAGTATGGTTTGGGCAGGAAAGGGACGAGAAAGGGGAGATTCCAGGACTGGGGAGGGGGGAACTGTCAAAATCGTCATCACATCTTTGATTTTGTGCAGGCGCTTGTGAACCTAAGGGAGTCCCCCCCCCCCCCCCCTTCAGCAGAGACAGCAGCAAGGACAGTGGTGTGTGGATGTGGTGTATGGGTGCTGTTTTCACTGGTTCCTGCTCTGCTTGTGTCTGCTGCCCAGGCTAGAGTCTGTTTTCATGTCCTTATGTAGATGCAGGGAGGGAAGGCGGCGCGGTATAGCCCCAGATCACATCAGATCTCAGAAGCTAAGCAGGGCTGGTACTTGGATGGGAGACCGCCTAGGAAGGCTCTGCAGAGGAAGGCGAGGGCCAGCCACCTCTGCCGAATCACTTGCCTCGAAGCCCCTCGCTCGGGTCACCGGGAGTCAGCTGCAACTTGACAATGCTCACGTAGATGCCACCTCAAGCTAGAGCCCAACAGACAGCTATGTAGGAGTAATTCTTCTTTCTAAAGTGGAACAATGTTGAGATAGTCCGCCGCTCTGTTGTGCTGCTGCGTGTTTGAGAGCTGCAAAAGGGAGGTGTTGGGGAAGCGAGGGGTGCATGAACCTTTTCATGCACTCTCATTCCCACTGTGTTCATTTTGGGAAGGAGAGAAGCTGGCTTTCCAATTGCATCGAGAGAGGGAGGGAGAGAGAGAGAGTTGTTCTAAACCAAAACTCAATTTATTCCATCACACACTCTTTAAGTCAGATTTTTGTAGCATTTCAATATTCGGCACAGAATATTTCAGCACAACCCCAATACGTAAATAGTGCACTTGTAATTCTATAAAGGATATCCTTGGTTGCTCTGCCTAGACCCATAACAAAAGGGTGGTTGGCCAGAACAACCAGGAACAAGAATAAATTCAGACATGAAGTACCCTTTTCCAACCATAGGGCTAATGTAACTGTCAGTCAAGTCTGTGACGAGCGTTTGACATACATCTGATGTATACAACAAAGTCAGCCCCCTTTCTTTCTATCTCTGGGGTCAGGAAAGTCAAGAAAAGTCAGGGTTAAGTTGGTTGACTCAGAGAGTCAAGGCTGACTAAGAAGAAGAAGAGATTGGATTTATACCCTGCCCTTCACTACCCAAGGGAGTCTCAGAGCAGCTTACAAAATCCTTTCCCTTCCCCTCCCCACAACAGACACCCTGTGAGGTAGGTGGGGCTGAGAGAGCTCTTGACAGAAACTGCTCTTTTTTCAAGAACAGCTCTTATCAGAGCTACGGTTTGCCCAAGGTCATCCAGCCAGGTGCCAGTGGAGGAGTGGGGAATCAAACCTGGTTCTCCCCGATTAGAGTCCGCGCACTTAACCACGACACCAAATTGGCTCATTTTGGGAAGGAGAGTCCCAAGAGTCCCTAGCTAAGAGAGTCCCAAGAAGCTAGCTTCCGATACTCTTATCTGTTTAGAATTTGATAATGTATGAACATTCCAAAAGGCAAAAGTCATGTAAGGCAAAAGTCATGTGCAGGGTTATCCGGAAGGCCACAGCACTTAGCAGAGTCCTGACGCCTCCTGGGAAACAGAACCACAGATTCAACTGTAGAGGCTATTTGCTATAGAAATTAAAGTATCAGAGGTGTACCAGAGGTTTAGCAGAGGACTCAGGTTCAATCCAGCCCTAATTCCGTGTCAGGAGGCTGGCAGAAATAGTCTCCTAAAGGCAGGGGAAATGGCAGTGGTGTAGCCCCCGACTTTTACTCTGCATCTGCAAGGGACGTTGTCGGGCCTCTGCTTCTAGCGCTCAAAGGAGGAGTGTGATCACATCGACCAAAACTGACGGGGCTAATTTGGTAGCCATGTGGTGCCCCAGCCTTGTTTGCCAGGAAGGGGGGGGGGAGGGATCAAAGATTGATTGCTTCTGTCTATGACTTTAGGACTGCGTCTTTCACTGAGGACCAGATGGGAGGCCTCTGGGCCTCCAGTTCCTCTGCTTATTCTGTTCTTGGAACACCCTTGACATTAAGTGGCATTGGCTGCAGTATGTACAAGATTGGCCCCCATGGGAAGGTGCAGCCAATCCCAGCTCCCTGGCACATGAACACTCATTTGCAAACGGTGCGCTCATTGCGCGCACATGTGAATTGTACTTTTAGATGCAGATAAGAACCGTTTTCCATGTATGCTTAAAAACGTAGCTTTGGAAGCCGTTTCCCTTTTGGTGCGGCTGCTTTGGCAGAGACCAGCGAGTCAGTGTGGCAGTGCCGATTGGATCGGATCAGAACTTGAGTTTGTCTCTGTGCAGTTACTTGAAGGAGCATCTCTCCTGATACAGAGCTATGTGACACTTACTCTCCTCCCAGAAGGGCCTCTCTAGCAGATCCCCGGACCTTAAGGATACGATCTGTTATGGTCCAGGCCTTTTTGGTAGCTGCCCCATGGTGTCCTTTATTTTTATTTGTTTGTTCTCTACTATGGAAGAACCTTCTGGAAAGGACGAGGCCTTCATGGCTGTCACTGAAACAAAATGATTCCAAACAACTTCTTGGGACCGCTTGAACATTCCCTGGCTTATTTTTATTTTAGCTCTCTATTTTCATTTATTTATTTATTTATTTATACTTGCAATTTCTATACCGCTCAATCCCGGAGACAAAACATTGCTTGTTTTACTGATGTGTTTGAAGGATTTTAATAGGCGATTTCTTTTGGAGTTGTATTTAGGGGTGTCTGAGTGGCACGGTATAGTGGATCGGGTTCTGGGAGACTGAGGATTAAACTGCCACTCTGCCGTGGAAGTCCACGGATGACTTTGGGCCAGTCACACACACTTAGTCTGACCTACCACAAAGTGCTGCTGTGAGGCTAAAATGGAGGAAGAGAGTGTTGTAAACCACTTGGAGTCCCCATTGCGGAGAAAAGTGGGGTATAAATATCGAAATAAATAAACGGGACTCTCGACTAAGCCAGGAGAAGGAGGGGGATGTATAAATGCTTCAAATATATATATTTTAATTGGTTGTAGGAATCCATTTGACTCCAAAGGAGTTTCATATAGAAGTGGAGACATATCTTTCTCAGGGTAAAAAAGCACAGAAGGACACCGTTTTGCTGGACTGCAGGAACTTCTATGAAAGTAAAATAGTAGGTGATTTTTTTCCCCCTTTTGGCTTTTTTTGCATTTTTGGGGGGTTTACAACAAGCCAAACGCCACCTCCTCATGCAGACCTGTGCAACCAGTTCACATAAGAGGCCATCTTCTTAGGAGCACATCGGATCGCCACCAGATTCAGGGCTGAACCAGTTGCATGCTGGGACTTCAGGGACCCTGTACACTTGAGAATTAAGGTGGTTTTTTTTATTGTGGGAGGTCCAGACATGCACCTCCCAGTGCGTGTCTGCTTTGGCCCTCAGGGTTGTGTACAAAGAGTTGCGTTTGTGAACCGGCTCGCCAGAGGTGCCTGCAAGGCCTCTGTGTTTCTCTTTTTCAAAGGACTGCCACTGATTGCAGAAACTGCGGCTTGCACATTTCCATCACCCACGCAGTTCTGACTCCTGTATGTGGTCCTCCTTTCTTACCATCTGTGGTTTTTTATTTATGCAAAATAGTTATTATTTGCCGGCCTTTCTCCTAAGCATGCCAGGATCCTGTCAGTGGGGCTTTTTTTCTGGGGGAACGCACCAGAATGGAGTCCTGGAACCTCTTCGACAGGATTCTTCTTAAAATGTTTAAAAGTTTGTGAGTTTTCAGTATACAGATTGAAAACTTCACATCTCGCTTGAGAGTTTTTTCAAAAAAGAAAGCCCTGCCTATCGGTAGCTGCTTGCAACCTTATCCACATGAGATTTTCGTAGGACCCGCACCTCTTTGAAGATTGTACTCTTGTGACCATTGGCCCTCTTGGATTTTCCTGTGAAAAATCCAAGTGAACGACTGCAAAACAGTGCATTCTTTGAAAACCTATGTATCCAGTCTTTCTCTGCCCCCAAATAATTCCCCCACACACACAACTTGGAAAACTTTGGAGTTAAAGATGTGTTTTCTTCCTCTTGGGCTCTAGGGGCGTTTCCAAGGCTGTTTGGCCCCAGACATCCGGAAATTCAGCTACTTCCCCAGCTACGTTGACGAGAACTTGGAACTCTTCAGAGGGAAACGTGTCCTGATGTACTGCACGGGGGGGATCCGTTGCGAGCGAGGCTCGGCCTACCTGAAATCCAAGGTGAGGAGTCTCGGAGAAACAAGGTGCAGCCGGAAGGATCGGCAGGCGGTGGAATGTGGATTGGAGCAGTCGACCTCTTTTCAAGGCCAAATACATGCATGTCAAAAGTTATGAACAGCCACTTGATCCGTTGAGAAAGCCTAAGTCATGGCTACCAATCAAGGCTTCCCAGATGTAGTTCTGGAAGCCTTTTAGTTTAGAGTTCTGGACTCTTCAATTTTCGGCTTTTTCCATTAACTAATTTATCTCTCTTTTTAAATGAAAATATTTGTATTTTCCCTTTCCCTTGCGTCTTAAGAGGCTTACAATTCTAAACTGAAACCATCCATAATACAATAAGACCCATTATCCCTCCCTCCTCCAAGAACATGTCTATAGCCCAAACACTATGAAAAGCCTAAGTAAATAAGGTAGCCCTACAGCCCCTACTAAAAACCCTCAAAGGATGGCTCTTTCTTCACTTCCTTGGGGAGGCTTTTCTACAAAGCGGGAAAGGAGCAGGTTTTGATAGATGCCACCTTACAATACAGTGTTCCCTCTAAGCTGAGTTAGTGTGAGCTAGCTCACAGTTTTTCAGCCTCTGGCTCTCACATTTTTGTCTTAGCTCAGGAAGGGATGGCTCCAGAGCAGCTCACAAAGTAGAATTTTTGCTCACAGGGCTCTACAGCTTAGAAGGGAACATTGCAAGTGAATGAGAAACTGTGATGCACTGGCTTGCCTGCAGTAAATGTAACAAAAAAACAATTAAACAAAGACTGTTCGTAAAGCTAATTGCGTTGCTTATATTATTACAAATGAAAAACTTCTAAGTGCTTATATTGTACATGAAGAGAAAGCTTGTGCATCAATTCCAGAGTAATGTTGCGTTTCTAATTTCTCAAGTATAAGGGCTAGGGTTATGCTTGAGAAATTAGAAACGCAACATTACTCTGGAATTGATCCACAAACTTTCTCTTTACTAAGAATGGCGCCATGTACAACAGAATAAGCATTTTGTAGTTTTTCATTTATAATAAGCAACACAATTAGCCTTACAAACAGTCTTTGTTTAATTGTCTTGTAACGTTTATTGCAGGCAAGCCAGTGCATCACAGTTCCTTGTTCACATTGTTGCTTGATACATTGACTGAGATTCCTTTAGCTTAATGGGGGGACGGCCAGAAGGTGGCAGCTAGAGGATTGCAGTTGACGTGGCCGATGCACCTGAATGTAATTGGCACACAGGGGAACTCCTGGGTAGTCTGTATTCTTGAGGGGATGCACAGCAGTTCCTCCTGAGGCAAAAATCCAAGCTCTTGATGTTCCAAGGGCACATTCTTAGTAATGTCCCAGACCAGCAACTCATTTGTATAATCTATTTCTGGAGATGATGAATACCGAGAGGGAACACAACCTGCACGTCAAGCTTTCCTAAACCTACAGCTTGTTTGGTACTCTTTTGACGCAGGGCATATGCAAAGGCGTGTACCACCTCAAGGGCGGCATCCATAAGTACCTGGAAGAATTTCCAGACGGGTTCTATGAAGGGAAGCTTTTTGTCTTTGACGAGCGGTACACCATCTCCTCCGACGGTGATGTGATTTCAGGTGGGTGATTCCTCCCCTTCCAGTGCAGTATTTGGAACGTTGTCGGCTAGCTCTGAGCTCGTGGTCTTAAAAGCGCGGTCTGCAGCTACCATCGCTTCCTAGTGTTCCTTCAGACGGTCCCAGTGGTGGAAGCTTACTGCTACTTATGCATAAAACTGGATCGAGAGCCATTATGGTTTTCGGGTGTACGTGGGCAGCCTTAGAAGTGTCATGTGCAAAGCCTTCTGAAGTGTGTTCTGGAAGATGTGAGGGAAGTCTCGGTTTGTCTGTAAGGATATCATCCAGTGTAAGGATATCATCCAGTGGGAGTAAGTCCCCAGTGAGCCCTCATGTATCCTCATAGCATCCCCCAAGGGAGGACACAAGATCCCATGTTGGTGGCAAAGAACTGGGCTTGAGTGACAGTCATTTGTACAAGACTCCCCCCCCCCTCCGTGATTCCACATTAAGATCCTGGTCAAAAGAAGTGCCTGAAAGGCCTGTGGGTGACGCCCGGTGAAGACTCAGGCACCAAATGTTTGCAGTAGAATAAGCAACGACGTGTGCAGAATCCAGCTTTCTGTGCGCAGGATGTAATCAAGCCGGCACAGAAGTTGTTATTTTAAAGTCAAGAATAACCTGCAGTGCTGATTTTATTTTTTGCGGGGGGGGGGGGGGTGTTCCCCAGACAGGGGGAGGGGTGTGTGCGTCTACAACTGTGGCTGCCGTGGGGCCAGCGGAGGCCGCAAATCAGACCGCCACCCACTCCCCTTTCCCCAGGCCACAGTCCCTGTCTTCTCTGCTCATCGGAGACAATTCGGCGACGAGAGAAGAGTCCTACTTCATCCCGGACAGGACAAATGATGCTCCCCTCCCAAGTTCTTGGGTACACGTAGGGAACTTGGAGAGGTGGTGTCCTGTTACCACGTGCCAGGTTTCAGAAATTCTCATGCTGGGCTTTGGGGGATATCGTAGCCAGAAATTTTTGGCTGGTGGGGCAGACAGGTGTTTGTGGGGGAGTTAAATTGACCAGAAGCGGCAGAGCACCTTCCCTTTCCTTCCGCAGCACCCCTGGTGTTGGGGAGGCCGGAGAAGGAAAGGGAAGCCGCCCTGCCACTTCTGGTCAGTTTCACTCCCCTCTCAGCTGTTAAACCTAACAGCTGATATGGGGAAGTGAAAATGACCAGAAGCCCCAGAGTGGCTTCCTTTTCCTTTCGCAGCCCTCCCCGCTGCTGTGGGGGAGAGGCGCACCAGGGGTGGGGGAGGGGTCTGGCATCCTCCCAGGGTGGGTCAGGGCTCATCCAGGGTTGGGTCTTCACCCCCAGACGCCCCACTGTGACTACAGGACCGCTTCTGAGTATCCCCAAGGCCAGGCATGGGACCCCCCTTTTCTGAGGCTTCTGAACAGACTAGAGCAGGGTTCCCCTCCCCAGAATCATGCCCGTGGGTGCCACGGTGCTTTCCCATACTGGTGCCCCCTGAGCTTTTCAGAAACTGGGTGGGGGTCATTGCAAGGGAGGGCTTGTGACTGGAGGCCGTCATTCAAATGGAAGGGTTTTCCCACAGTTGCACTAGTAGCCGCAGCCACTGGTGGGTCAGGAGCCCTGGGAAGCTCCGGGGCTTGTGATTCCAGGGAGGGGCTGTGGCTCAGTGGCAGGTCCCAGGTTCAGTCCTGAGCATCTGGCAGTAATGATGTGAAAGACCTCTGGCAGAGACCCTGGAGATCCACTGCCAGTCTTGAGTAGACAACACTGACTTTAATGGACCAAGGGACTGATTCAGTAGAAATGTATTCACTGGTGATTTCTCATTCCTCCTTCAAGCTTTACTTTGTACTCCCCTTTCTCTTTCTCCCTTTCTCCCATCTGGGCTTGCCTTTGTTTCTTTTTATTCCCCTTCTGTGACTGTTTTGCAGAGTAAGGAGGGAGGTGCTATGTCTGGCTCCGCCCCCTGTGGCAGCCATTTTGGGGCTTGGCTCCGCTTTCTGTGGCAGCCATTTTGGGGCTTGGCTCTGCTTTCTGTGGCAGCCATTTTGGGGCTTGGCTCCTCCTCCCACAGAAGCTATTTGGGGTGGCGCTCATCGACCCTTCCCAAAATTCCACAAGTGCCCGCAGGCCGAAAAAGGTTGGGGGCACCTGTGCTAGAAGACTTAGGGGAGGCCGCCGGCAACCACCAATAACGGCTGACCCCACCTAGGCTGACTGAAACTTACAAACCCCCTTTGCCCACCTAGGATTTTACCCTTTCTTCCTCTAGCCTGCCGCTATTGTGGGAGTCTCTGGGACCAGTACCGACTCTGCTCCACCCAGCCCTGTCGCCAGCTCGTCCTGACGTGCCCGCAGTGCCAGCGGAAAGGGCTGACCGCCTGCTGCCCTGTTTGCCAGAAGAAGGGGCCCCTCCCAGCCTCCCACCCTTCCAGACAAGCCTTCAAAGAGCAATGCGAGTGCACAGCGACACGGCAGCGGGTGCCTGTAGAACGCGTTTAACGAAGAGTTCTGGAGCAAAAACAAAAATCCCCTCTGTGCAGTTGGGGGGGGGAGGAGGCGGCCAGCTCCGTTAGGCAGCTTTGCAGACCTCTGATCTAGATAGCAGTCAGGATTTCAGTGCAATGCTGACTTACTCCTAGGAGTAAATTAATGGTGCGCACAAAGCAAAAAAAAAAAAAATACAGCCACCCCTGGTGCTACGCAACTATTTCCTCGTGCAAGACAACCATCCTTGCTTGCGATCTGACACAGAGTGTTGCCCGCGCTTGCTGCAGCTCTGCTTAGTGAAGCATGAGCAAGGTCATTGGGTAAACAAGCCAACGACATTGCGACTCAAAGGACTTCCTGGAAGTTCAAACCCGGCGGGTGGGTTGTTGCCTGTATGCCGAGTTGAGAAGCCATGACGGGTCTCGGTTTCCTGGTGAACGCATCTCATGCCTTCTTCAGCCAGGTGCATGCATGCACACTTGCTGCTATGTCCTTATGGGTTTCTTGCTCTTCCCAAGACAGAAGGTACGTTCTGCACAGGCAAGAAAACTGCATGGTTCCCTTACCATCCTCGGAAAGAGCCCTGCCGTTTCCCTGGCAAGAGCGTACCACTCGCACAGTCCTCAAGTCTGCCTCTGCCCCTCCCTGGGCCCCCAAGTTTCCTGAGTGCTTGGGTTAATAGGTCTTCCAAGAGCCAGAGCATCATGTCAGATAAGTACAGGAACTGGCACAAACGCTCTGTCCCTTGCGAGGATCAGCTGCATGGAATCAGTGCACCCAGCACAACCCCCTGCACGAACACGGCACCACATGTCCTTAGGTTTGTAAACAGCCACTCAGGTGGTCGCCTCAGGTGACTGAGACTCTTGTCCGGGTGACCAGGGAGGAATTTTGACAAAAGGCTTTCTGTTGTTGTGCTTTCTTTCGGGCTATAAACTGATCAATAAGGTAGGCTTCTGCAACTGGATTTGCAAGACGGGGTGAGGTGGAATGACATTAGTGTCGTATTACGTTAAGCTGGTGTACAGCCCTGGGGCATTTGATATCATTGTGTCATTTTCAAAAGCAGGCATTCAGTAGAATTCAATTCTAGCAACATGGGAAGGTTTGATGACTGGAGAAACCAAATAGCCATTCAGGATCCGCCGGCTAAAGGCAAGTGGCTAGAGTGCTGGACTTGACCTTGGCACATTCCGCCTCCCCTGGACCCAACGCTTGGTGCTAGGCAGGTCTTCTCTTTGCAACCTCAGTTCTCTCAACTGTGAAATGGGAGCAATAAGTAACAGTGACTTACCTTGCAAGAATTTGCACAGTAGATGCCCCAGTATTCATCCACCCGAGCCTGTTTGCAAGAGGATTGGATGAATGAGCTCAGCAATATTTTAAATCTCTGGCACAGAGCTTGAAAAATGATTTCTGAAAACTTTGAGAGGGGTGCTTGGAGAATGATCCAAGGCAGAGGGGGAAGGCTCTGTTTCCTCGTGTTGTGCCGGAGCTTGCATTCCTCCCTGATCTAGTTCTGTCTTCTCCAATGGGCAGTGGTCTTTTAGGGTCTTTGTGAGCCTTTAATGGGAGGGCAGGGAGAGGAGGGGGTCGAGCAGATTATGCATGCCCTTGAGTGATGGCCTCTCTCCGAAGTGGGTTTTTTTTTTTTTTTAATGGCAGGACTGGGAAGTGAAACCTTACTGGGAAGTGGGTGAATTGGGAAGAGCAGTCTTACAGACTGAGGTGGAGGTGCCCACCATTTGCGGCCAATGATACACATTCCCACTGGTGCGTGTCTGAAAATTCAAACAGATCACCATCGAGGGCCAACAGAAATCACTTACTAGGCTTGAGGGAGGGATTGCGTCAGAGATGTGGCCCGCCTTTCAGGATAGGAGATCCAGTTCAGTTTCCTGCGAAGTTCACTTTTCATTTTTAGAAGGCCATTTTCTAACTTGTCAGCCCTGTTCTGGCTAAAGCGGTGACATCAAAGAAGCTACAATCCAAAACACCTGGGAGTAAGCCATATTGGACGCAATGGATCTTACATCTAAGTAAACACGCATAGGATTGTGCTGGTGGGTGGGGGGGTGGGATCCAGAACTCTCTATAACCCCATGCATGTCGCTCTTTGTGACTAACAGGAGGATTGATGACGCACGTTATCAACTACAGAATTAGTTGTGCGATACAAGAGAAATACTACAAATCTGCTGATTCCAGGGGAAATGCCTACACAGCGTGGAATCCAGCTTCCCTTGGCGCGTGGGGTAATATGCCCAAGAGGGCAGTTCTGTTCTTTGATGGCCAGTGGCTTAAACCGAGGGGAGGCACAGTTAGGTGGTACTTCAGAGAACTGCCCATGAAAAACCTCATTTGGGCATCCGACCCCTCTGTAGATAACTGCAATTCGCATGTCCTTGCCAGTGCAGGTGGATCTCTGGCCTTGCAACCAGTTGGGGAGCTTGAGAGGAGGACACTGGCAGATATTCCACCGGCCAGGCAGCTTTGGCAGGTGGGGGGACAGTTACAGGATTCAGCATAAGAGTTTGTGCCGCCTAACTAGGGCCACGCGTACTTCCAGCGAGAAAGCTCAGTCCGCACTCTTGGCCAATGTACTTACAAGCAACGCTTTATTAAGGCATAATTTACAAGCAACTCAACATTTCCGTGCAAACCAAGCAGGCACTTCCCCCTTCGTTTTCGTGAGTCACATGGGGCTCCTAGCCCAGCAAAAAGACCTGGGTGGGCTGTTCCCATTCAGCTGACAGCACTTGAGTGGGAATGCCAAGATCCCGTCCCGTCCATCCTCCTTGTTGCTTTCTTGGCACTCTCCCACCCGCCACCTGAAATGGGCAGGCAGATCTTAATATTCTTGCCGAAGGAGGAGCCGTACGTCTGCGGCAAGTGTTACTTCCAGGCAGGAGGCATCATTGGCTGGCAAGATCCTCAGGGTGGCACAATCCTTCAAATGCACACAGGCAGCCAGGAAGGCCGCAGGCGGCGCAAATCTACCCCACCTCCTCCCGAATTCCGCAGCAGATTGCGCAAGCAAAAGCTCCTTGTGCAATCTGTAGGGGAGTCCAGCAGGGGGCGTGCTTTCCTGGGCCCCTTGCCTCAGTGCTACACCCAGTTCATTTCAGGGTAGCGTAGGTACAGGGCTGCCGGCATTCCCAGACACCGGAGCCCCTGGTCTCATGGAGTTTCCAGGCATCAGGCCCTGCATAACTTCACAAAAGAGCCATTTTGACCAAAGGGCTTGTGGTCAGCAGCTTGCCCGTTCAGAAACCCGTGACAACAGTGAGGACCGTTCTCTGAAGCAGAAGCCAGTAGAACTAATAAACAATGAGGTCCAAACCATCTCGTGGGTACCACCAGAAGGTTTCAAAGAATGCCGTGTCTAAATGGACTCCTTTAAGGTCTTTGAAATTCTTCAGGAGAAAAAAAAAAAAGAGTCGCGGCCAACGGCCCACTCGGCCCACTCGGCAGCTGGCTTCCTGTTGTGCTTCAGAAACGAGTGGCCTTATATTATTTCTATGGGGGTGGGGGTGTAGATACACTTTTACAAAAGGGAGATGCTTTTAACAGCGGAGTTAAAACTTAGAGCCGGGGATGCTGCTAACTGATTGTCGCTCACACGTACCAATTGAGGGTGTCCTTCGGAAGGACAGACATGCTGTCAAAATGGTAGCTGCTTTGTAATTCTTGAGAGCAAGTCGGAAAAAAATAAAGTATTTTTAAACAGTTTTGCTACCTTCGCAGAGCCGTTATCTGTTTTTTTGCTTTGTTTTGTGGTTAACGACTCACGGGCGTCACGCCACACCCGAGATCTGTCCCCGAAGGAGGCCGCAGTCGAAACTGCTGAACTCTCCAGACTTCTTTGTGCGATGATGAACTTCCTCGGGTCATCCCATATGAACAGCCTGAAAGTTGGAATTGCTTTTTCCAGAAACAACAACAAAAAAGGCATTTCCCATGCATTGATTATAAGGATTTTTTTTCACCTACAGTCGCTAATTCGTCGAGCCCTTTTTAGTGCACAGGGAGGGAACACAAACAAACAAACTTCAGGCACCACAAATTCACTCCACAGTTGCGTCGCCACAGTTCTCGGTCCAGCTTGAGCTCGCCGACTCCCCCTCTAGCCAAGAGCTACACAGTGGTCCGGCACTTGGGAAAGATGGGCCCGTTCAGATCGGCCAGCCGCCTCTTCCTCACTGAGGGGGGAAAGGGACAGAAACAAGGTTGAGGCCAAGTAGCCCCCAGACATCTATTCTGTGGGATTTTGCTTATCGATATTCTCAGCCTTAGTCTAAACTTTACCACAAGGGAAAAAAGTAATTTTGTACACTCAAGATTTGTCATAAATCCACTCATCTCCTCTGATCTGAGCAGGGCTGCTATTTTAAGCAGAGGGAAAGCTCCGTCTACCCCACCCATTTCTATCGATTTCTTGCCTCTATAACCTTCATTCTCCCTAAGGCCTCGTTTTCCTTTTTAATTTTTTCTCCCAGGATGCTGCCCCACCACAACCCTAAGATCTGATCTTAAAAAAAGGCTTTAGAATTTCTACTGCTTAAAAAAAAAATCCTCCAAAACTTCTTAGGCTGTTGCAGGACAAAAATACTTCTGTTTTAGGCAGTAATGGCTCTAGTACCTACCACATTCAAAACCCTCGGAGGGGGCTTGGGGGGGGGGGGGGATATGTACATAGCCAGGCAAATGCTGAAACCTCATATGTCTCTAGAACTGGAGATCGGACACCCAGATGCAACTTTTGCTTCAGGGGAAATAAAATGTGCTGCTCCTTCAAGAGCTCTCACTGTTGGTGGGGACACTGGAGGAAAGGCATGCATATCCTTTTTATAAGAAATACTTTCCACTCTCCAAATCATATGCTGAGTTTACTCCGGGAAACAACTTTTATTTTAATTAATTAATTTATCCAACCTTTCTTTCCAATGGGTATCCCAAGTGGCTTACAACCAGGGGTCATTTTGTAGAAAAAGAGCTGCAGGAGCTCATTAGCATACGGTATGCTAATGAGCTACTGGGCTATTAGCAGCTCATTAGCATATGCAACGCCCCCCTGACATCACCGGAAGTGATGTCAGAAGGGGAAGCAAAAGGGGGGAGGCATCTTCAAAAGCCTCCCCTCCCCTTCCCTGGGGGGGGGAAGCGAAGAGAGAAGGGGTTTAAAGTTTAAACCCCTTCTCACTAGAGTTGGGCCGCAGAAGGAGGAAAGAGGGAAGGAAAGAGAGAGTAGAGAGAAGGAACGAAGGAAGGAAAGAGGGAAAGAAAGAAGGGAAGAAGGAGGGAAAGAAGAAAAAGAGAGGAAAGAGAGAAGGAAGGGAGACGGGAGAGAAAGAAAAGGAGGGTAAGAAAGAGGGCAAAGAGATGGGGGGAGGCTCTCCCACCCCCCACCTCCCCAATCAAGCCTCCGCCACCCCCTGTGGATCCCTCACTTACCCCGGGAGGTGGTAGGGGGCCTCTTCTGGCCCCCCCTGGGCCACAGCACTCTGAGGTTGGCCTGGGGAGGCGGCAGGGGGCATCCTCAGGCCTCCCCGGGGCCGCAGCGCAGGGAGCTGGATGCGGGGCTTGCTGCCACCGCCATTTGTGCCAGCTCCTGGGCTCCCAGAGCAGTGCTCTGGCACACTCCGGCCCCAAAAGACCCCTGCTTACAACATTGTCCCATTCTGTCCTCACAACAACCCGACAGGCTTCACTGGCAGAGCAGGGTTCTGAATTTGGGCTTTCTAGCTCCTAGTCTGGCACTAACTACTATACCTCTACTTCTAGGCCTGCCCTTATTTAATTTGAACCATTTCTTATTTCTCTAAAACACACACAGGGGCCTCTCCAATCTCATGAATGAGTCCCTCTGAAATTATAACTTTTTTACCACTTGAAAGCACATGCCAAGTTTTCTATACAGCGAATCTCTTCCCCCTCCCACCCCACCCTGACATGGTCTCTGTGTTCAGTCACTCAAAACAGCAGACAGGGTGGGAAAAAAGGAGAAAGCAGAAGGTTTAAGAGTTGTCAATGGTCACAAAGAAGATATAAACGAGAGGTCTTTTTTTCCAACATGGGGACTGAAGCTTTTTTTTAAAAAAAGAAGGAAGACACCTGCAGTGAAGCCCAAAACAGAAGCCGGAAGAGAGTAATAAACTAAGTAGGAAAAGTAGGAAGCCACCGCTAGTTCAGCCCAAAAGAAGACAAGTGATTGCCAAAGAGGGGGGATGGGGATCTATACTTAGATATCTTCCAGTTCCAGGGCCGACGTGTTATGCCAAGGGCCGCCCACATCGCTGGATACGAGCTGCAAACGAGAACCACGTCAGATACCTTCTGCACAGCTCTTGCAAACAAGAAGGCCAAGCCACTAACAGGTGATATGCTGGGGTGACCCCCCAGATATTTTGGACCTTGACACATAATATCTGATGGCCCCAGGAAATTCTCCGGAACAAGCCCCACTGAAATCAATTAGTTGGCAGCTTTAGAAGGTCGGATATGACTCATTTCATCTTATTCTTGCGAGGCTGAAAGCTGCAGTGCACCCTCTTGCCATACGCAGTGGTGGCGCTGCTGTGTGGCAAAGATCAGCCCAGCATGCTTGTCAGCTGCCACAATGGTTCAGACAGTAAAACGCCTGGGCTCTACTACAGGGGTACCATGACTCCCAATATAGCAGGAGAAGCCCCACTTGCTGGGCTCCGGGTTTCTGTTCAGCGGAACAGGGGGAGCAGAAATGGGGAGGGGGGGAGAATGGTGGATAAAAAGGTAAAGGTTCCCTTGCTCGAAAGCCAATCGAGTCCGACTCTAGGGGTGCGGTGCTCATCTCCGTTTCAAAGCCGAAGAGCCAGCGCTGTCCGAAGACGTTTCCGTGGTCATGTGGCCGGCATGACTAAACACCAAGGCGCACGGAACGCTGTTACCTTCCCACTGAAGTGGTCCCTATTTATCTACTTGCAATTTCTTGCTTTAGAACTGCTAGGTTGGCAGGAGCTGGAACTAGAGACGGGAGCTCACTCCGTCATGCGGCACACTCGGTTTCTCGAACTGCTGAACTACTGACCTTCCACAGCCTGCAGTTCAGCGTCTTAACCACTTGAGCCACCGCAGCTCCTTGAATGGTGGACACATACCTAGATATGACATCATAGTGATGTTCTAAGAATTTCCTAAATCTCTATGGTTTTTACCAGAGACATTCGGGAAATTCCTGGAATACCACAATGACATGGTTATATAGTCAGAAAGTGACATTGATGCAATGTTGGCATGCCCTGTCCCCAGTGGGTGGCAGATGGTTGGCGACTCTTCTCCACTGCCAGAGACCCCAGTTTGATACCCCGGAAGCCTTCCCATTTATTATTTCAGTGAGGGCTGAAGCACAGTACACCGTGCCCTGTGGGTCAGACCATGGACCCTCAGTCTGCTGCAAATAAAGGCATCAAAAAATTGTGACTCATTTTAATTGATTAATGGGAATGGCTCTTCTGTGATTCGGGGCCTGTCATGGCAGATTCCAGTCTTACACTGTAAACATGCAGTAAGCTAAAAGGATTAAACCAATTAAAACCAACTCCCAAGGGTCCAGCACTAGCATCTAGCGCTATTACAACAGACAACAACCAGTTACTTTTATCCAACAAGATCTGGTCCAATGATCCCCAAATTCCTGGCAAAACCAAGATACTCTCCCTGATTTCTTAAAGGGAACGACCCCCCCTGGTGCACTTGCTGAGGTTCCACAGAGTCGGAGCTTCCACAAATAATCCACGCCTGAGATGTTCTCACCCACCTTGGTTTTGCACCCAGGAAAAATGTAATGTTTAGTTAGGCCTTCCCTCCTCCCTGAGGACTCCTTTCCACCCTTCAACTCATCCCACACAGTCTAAGTTTATATGGCGTTTTGTTCCCAGCCACACTGACAACTGTCCCTTCTTATCGACGGCAGACTGTGAACCATTTACAGCAGACAGCTTTGCTCCCTGTATTGCTGGAATGGAACGGAATAGCATAGGTATTGCTAAGGACAGGCCGCCATTTGCAAAGTTGCTCTCCTAGGATGGATCGTCTATAATAACTGCTGACGTTCTTTACTCTCCCAGACATTCCAGCATTCATGGGATGGAGCTAGAATAGAACTAAACCCCAAATGGTCAGTGTTTTCCCTTACTGGAATAGATGCAGCAATGATGGGAAACAATGCCACCAAACTGGGATTGGGGGGGAAACTTAAAATTCTCACAAAACATTTTGGGAAACAGTTTCGAAGCAACCCAATAGCTAGAAAGAACAGTTGTGTCCTCTACAGTTATCTCTCATTCTCTCATACCCCCCCCCCTTTCGGTCTCTAACTTATTCACATCGCTCCTTCTGATATGCCAACTCTTGCTAATTTTTTAAAACATAAAATCTCCCAAACCCTCTCAAATTTTAGCCTTCTTCCCTTGTATTACGGAAGCCGGAAACAACACAGGAAAAATCAAAACCTCTTTCACCTGGCCTGATAGCCAATAAGCAATCTCAGCATTTGGTTGGATGGAGGAATTCACACCCTGCTTCTGGAAAGGAACCTTTGCTTCTATGTGCCACAAACAATCTGTTAACTCACCAAGGTCGTTGTTGTTCATCATGGCGTTGGAGGCACGAAGCCGGGGGCCTTGCTGAGTGAAGTGATACCCGAACTTCAAAAGAGATGTGTTCTTTTCTAACATACTCGCGATCTCCATTTCTACCTTATTCCCCAATGGCTGGCTCTTTATTAAAAGAAGAAAAAGGAAACAAAGCGTCCGGATCAGTTATTTTAGTCTTCATGTCTTCACCTCCTCGACCTAAAATTCAGAGTACTATTTCTCACAGCAGGAAATCTGGATTTGCTGCCGAATGTACATTCCAAAGAGAGTCACAGATGAGCATACCTGTGTGTTAACCGTGTTCTCACACAGTTGTTGATCAATCAGATTATCACTTTAGGTGTATATCAAAAGACCTTAGGTCAGAGGGTGTCAAACATACGGCCTGTGGGCCGGAACTGGCCCGTCTATGGCTCTTATGCAGCCCGCGAGCAACTGGTCATTGCCTTTATTGCCAGATGACAAAGGCTGTTCATTATGTCCCTGGAAATTGTCCCAGTGCTAATGTGTAATGGGCAGTGGAAGCGGGAGGGCAGGCATCAGGGAGATACTTTAAGGAAATACTGTAAAAGCGTTAATGTTTTAAGCCTGTTTGTATTTTGAGTTAAAAAAAATTATATTGTTCATTGGGTTTGCCTGTGTCCTTTATAAAGTTTATATCTCTCCAGTACCTGGCATTAGATTTTATGGCACACGTGGCCTGTCCTGTCAAAGTGACATTTATGTCAGATCCGGCCCTCGTAACAAATGAGTTCGACACCTCTGCCTTAGGTATACATTTTAAGAAGAGCTGGATTTGAGTCCAGTAACACCTTAGAGAACAACAAGGTTTTTGGGGGGGTATAAGCTTTCGAGATTCGAAGCTCCCTTTGTCAGATACAAGTGAAGTAAGGTTTGGCGCTCGGAAGCTTAGACCCCGAAAATCTTGTTGATCTCTAAGGTGATCCTGGACTCGATTCTAGCTCTTCTACTGCAGACCGACAC
>NW_015172040.1:570433-573106 GCF_001447785.1 Gekko japonicus | reverse complement strand
TTCTTAGCTCTGTATTGTGTAAGTGAATGCTTGATTTTATGTTTGTATGCCTGAAGAACCTTCAGTAAAGAAATCACTACCTTAGCAATCTAGCCTCAGTGTCTATTCCTGGGAACTCTAACTCCCGTAAACACAGGTTATGATCCTATAATTAATGCCTTTTTGCCATTTAGTACTCATAATTTCCCACATTCATTAATACAATAAGGCAATTTGGCTAACATTGGAACTGAACCTTGTCATGAAAAGGTCTGCCCTGGGGAACCCCCATTGTACAAAAATGGGGTTGATATAATCTTGGCGAATAGCCTATTTGTGAGTGGATTCTCCCAAGCTGCTGAGCCCATCCACAGTGGTATTTTTCACACCGGCTGGAGGGACGTGTGGTTTGCAATTGCCCGTTCCCAGATGGCAGTAGCTTCTTGACACAAGGGGAGGGATGAGGTATTACCCTGTTTGTTGATATTAAAACATCACAGTGGTGTTGTCGGTTTGAACTTGAACCACCTTCCTGCGCAGCAGAGCTGGAACAGAGTTAAGGGCATAGCAAATTGCTCTGATTTCCAACACATTAATATGTAATCCCTCTTCAGTATTAGACCATGTGTCGCTGACACACCTATCTTCACAGTGGGGCCCCCACCCTAAGAGGGAAGTATCTGTAGTAACTGATTTGAGATTGAGACCCAAAAGGTACTCCTGTCATTAGGTTAGGATTGAGTGTTCAGCATCTTAATTTCCTCAGGATCCCCTAGGGATAGAAAAATGGCAATTTTGAGAGTGAAGAGTAGGGCAAAACACTCTTATGAACCAATTTTGTAGGGGTCGCATTTTTAGACAGGCAAAGGGGACCATGAACATCGCCAATGCCATTAAGCCTAATAGTCTTTGAATAGTAATGGCTTTCTGGAATTGATTAGACATGAATTATTGGACCATGCGTTTGATAAGTTCGGCTTTGTCCTTTGGTACGAATATTTGGGCCGCAAGGGAGTCTAGCTTAACCCCAAGAAAGGTCATTTGTTGGTGGAGAATTAGGCTTGACTTTTCCCAGTTAATTTGTAGGCCAAGGTCTAGGCAGGTCTGTAGAGCCAATGATAAGTGGTTCTGGAGCTTTTGTTTCGAATAAGCAGTAAATAGCTGATCATCTAGGAAGGGGAAGATCAAGCATTCCATAGATCTTATATAGGTGACCACTACTGCCATGCATTTGGTGAACACTTGAGGAGCAGTGGTTAAACGAAAAGGTTTCTCGTTATATTGTAGGGGGTACCTTGAACCAAGAACTGTAAATGTTTCCTATGATCCACATAAATGGGAATATGAAAATAAGCATATTGGAGATTCAAGACTGCGAACCATTCTCCTGGCCTGAGTAATTGTGAGACTGAGGTCAGGGAGATCATCTTGAATTTACATTTGAGGAAGAAATTGAGACCTCTTAAATCCAAAATAGGACATAAACCACCATCTTTTTTATTAATCAGGAAAAATCTGAAATAATAACCGAACTGTGAAGTGGAGGGGCTTATATGTTGAACTGCACCCTTTGTCAATAAATTTTTTTACTCACTAATCAATTCAGGGAAAACATTGTCAACTGCCTGTAAACTCTAGATGGTAGCCATCTTTAACTATGGACAGTACCCAGGCATCAGATGTAATATTGTGCCACAGTGGCAGGAAACTGGAAACCTGTCCTGGAATGTGGATTCAGGTGGATCGCTTCCTGGTATTAGTCAGAAAGCAGGCTTGGAAGCCTGTTTCTGGTCCTTTGAAGATTGGTGCTGAGGTTGGCCAGACAGACTTGGACCTCGAGATAGCCTTGTGGCAATTCTGATGAGAACATTGTGAGAAAGACCTTTACTGAGGATACTAGTACATTGGTTGCTTGTAGGGGCTCTGGAAGCCTTGGTAGGAAGTCTGGAACCTTGGCTGATATTAAGGTCTGTATTCAGAGCCCTGTGGTGGAACTATTCCAAAAAAATACAAGCTATTTGCCAGTTTTTCTTAATTTGTTGTAGGAACTCATCCATTCTAACTGAGAAGAGCAAAGTGCCCTCGAAAGGTAAGTCTTCTACTCAAGTACGTGTTTCAGGAGGGAGAGCGGTTGATCGTAACCACGCATGTCTCCTCATGATTATAGCTGAGGCCATTGTACGTGCTGAAGCATCTTCTGCATGCTTGCCGGCATTCAATTGTTGTTTTGATAGTTTAAGTACTTCTGCTTGGATGACTTTGGCTAAAGATTTTTTAATCATCAGGAAGCTGATCTAAGTATGGAATGATCTTTTCCCATAGGAAAAGTTGGTATGAAGACATAATGGTTTGATAATTAAGTGTTCTGAGGTTTAAGAACGAGGATGCCTAAACTTTGCGACTTACAGCATTGACCATTATACCTTCTTTGTCAGGTGGAGTTAAATGGGAACCTGTTTGATGTTTGGCTTGCATCACCTCTGCTATCAGGGAGAAAAGAGCAGGATGAGTAAAAAGGGGCAGTCTTCTTGCCGCACCCTATACATATTTTCAACTTTTTGGGACGTAGAAGGGACAGAAGATGGTTTTTCCCAAATTGCCTTTGTAATATCAGGAATTCATAAGAACATAAGAGATGCCAATGTTGGATCAGGCCAAAGGCCCATCCAGTCCAACCCTCTGTATCACACAGTG
>NW_015172040.1:563669-570131 GCF_001447785.1 Gekko japonicus | reverse complement strand
ATATTTTCAACTTTTTGGGACGTAGAAGGGACAGAAGATGGTTTTTCCCAAATTGCCTTTGTAATATCAGGAATTCATAAGAACATAAGAACATAAGAGATGCCAATGTTGGATCAGGCCAAAGGCCCATCCAGTCCAACACTCTGTATCACACAGTGGCCAGAAATACCAGTGCCATCAGGAGGTCCACCAGTGGGGCCAGGACATTAGAAGCCCTCCCACTGTTGACCCCCAAGATGACAGAGCATCACTTGCCCCAGAGTCCCTATTTATACCTTGTGGCTAATAGCCACTGATGGACCTCTGCTCCATATGCTTATCTAATTCCCTTTTGAAGCCATCCATGCTTGTAGCCGCCACCTCTTCCTGTGGCAGTGAATTCCAAGTGTTAATCACTCTTTGGGTGAAAAAGTACTTCCTTTTATCCGTTCCTTTTATTCCTTCAAGAAGAGGAAAGGCTATCAACTCTGGAGTGTCGGGATACAGTCTACTCAGGATTTTATCTCTGGGTTTAGTGTCTATAAAGGTGACTTGGATCTCCAAAGATTGTGCCATCCGCACCATCTGTTCCGAGTAGAGGTGTAAGTCCTCACTCAGAGAGACTGGATCACGGTCTCCAACTGCGTCATCAGGAGATGGTTCTGACGCCACCCATGAACTTCCTATGGATTTGCACTCTTCCTTGTCATCAGAACCGTAGTTGACCAGTCCTGTCATGAGAACCGTAGTTGACCAGTCCTGACTGGGAGGGCCAGTACCCTGATGTTTGTGGACATCCCATCTTGTGGCTCATCGATTCCATGCATGGTTCCAATGGTTCCAACCAACCTGGATGGCATTTTGAAGGATGACAGGAAGGATATTGTTGTCATGAACCCGAATGAACCTATTGAGAAGTTGGGATTAAAGCTTTTGGAGGCTGACCTGGTGGTAACTCATACAGCAATGGAGATCTTGGTGGTGAGGGGAAAACTGGAGAGGGGGGGCAAGCAGTTTCATGCCTGGTGACTTCTCTGGATCTCATTCCTTTGAATTTGCTGCCGTTGGTGCCAAATGTGTTGTTGGATCCACCGAGTCTGATCGATGAGACTTGTGTTTTGATTTTGAACTATGTTTTTTCTATGGCAGTTTCAAGGACAACCTGTTCGGAGTGTTACCAGGTGTCCCAAAACACTTATGGTTTTGGTCCGATCATGGAACCAAGATGGTCGAAACTATTGATGGTGTGCATGAGGCGAGCTCAGAGATTGGCTTCGGTGCCGAGAATACAGGCTGTTTTACTGGGGCAGATGACTTTGCTCCCAGGTTAGTCGATGTTGAGAGAATTTTTCCCCATAAAATGGCCTTTAGCCTGGAGGCAGTCGGCCCTCACTTTTGTGGTAAACTGCTGGCATATTTTGCATGCCGGGGCAGATTACTTTGCTCCCAGGTTAGTCGATGTTGAGAGAATTTTTCCCCATAAAATGGCCTTTAGCCTGGAGGCAGTCGGCCCTCACTTTTGTGGTAAACTGCTGGCATATTTTGCATGCCGCAGTGTTATGGTTCTCACTCAAACAGAGTAACCACACAGAGTGTTCATCTGTCTTTGTCATCTTTGTTGAACAAGATGAATATTTTTAGAATAACACCATCTTCTTTTGTTCTTTCAGAAGAAAAACCGAGGCGCTAGTTAAGGAATGCTCTTCTCTAGTGGTGGCAAAGAGAGAACTGAGGGAGTGTGAGGAACCCCTCCCTGGAGCATGTGACCATTGGGCGGGAAATGGCGCCTACATCCCCAGTTGGGAGGGGCTCCTCCTGTGCTGTTTCTATGCTAGTTAAAAATCTTCTGGTGGCTGCCCTGAGTGCCTGTGCAGTACCCATGTGGGCCTGCACAGGACAATGACGATGAATAGAAATACTTAGTTGCCTACATAGATTACACCAAGACATCCAGAGATTGCAGGCTCGAGCAAGGCAGCTCACGTACTGGCCACAGATGAACAAGCACATGGAACAAATGATTGGAAGAGGGATGGTACGTCAGGAGCAGAGACCAAGTAGTCCAAGTAATCCGAAGGAACCACTACTTCCACATGAAATCCCAGACCTTCCATGAAATAAGATAGCAGCAGACATCTTTGACCTTGGCAGGCACTTGTACCTGCTCCTAGTGGACTACTACTCAGTTTCCAGAAGTTCTGCATGTTCCAGATAAATCAGCACATTTTGTTATTGCCAAAATGAAGTCTGTGTTTGCCGGGTATGGCATCTTGCAGGAAGGAGTGATCGTGTCCCATTTGCCAGCAGGGAAATCTCACATTTTACCAGATGTTGGGGAATAAAATTCACTCACAGCAGCCCAGGATACCCTCAGTCAAATGGAATGGCTGAACACACGATTCTGACAATCAAATTACTGTTTTGTAAAACTGCTGCATCAGGCGAAGAGGCCCATCTAGCACTGCTGGAGCTAAGAAACACACCTGTGACTGGCCTAAAATACTCCCCAGCACAGCTGTTAATGGGATGCATGCTGAGGACGACTCTCCCATACAGCCGTACAGTTCTTTGGCCCACAGTTCTCCACAGGGTAGGGGCCCAGCTTCAACAAATACAAGAGAAACAGAAAGAGTACTATGACTGGACAGCTAAACCACTACTTGTGTTCCATCCACAGGAAATAGAGGGGTGGAAGCCTGCAAAGATAATAGCATCAAGCCCAGAGCCATATACTCGTATTATGTTGAAAACCAACAGGAGAAAGGTATCAGCGCAACAGAAAGCATGTGAGGATCAACTCAGTACCCCCAACAGACTCCATTCCACATGCAGTCTCGGAGCAACAGTCTCTGAGCCACAACGTGACCAAGCAGAGCCCACAATAGAGTTTCGCACATCTCAGGCTGCCCTGCAAAAACCAGGAGACAGGGTAACTAGAAGTGGATGCTTGGTGCGCATCCCAACACAATACCATGACTAAAACCAGGGATTAAGTGAGCAATACAGATGAAGAGTAGCTCACCATGAAAAGTATTACTGGACATATTACTGAAGAAATAGACATGGAAGGAGGGAGAGGTGGTAAATTGGTACTGTTGCGGTACCACTTGGTGGGCAGTAGATAATCTCACAGCAAGGGCGATAATGCAGGCTGAGATTGAGGCAAAGAGTTTGGATTTTATTTAATTTCAGATTAAAGGGGTTTCCATAAACAGGAGTTTGGTATTTTCTGAGGCATGAATGCACATAGAGCAGAGATTAATTATTTAGTAAGGAGGGCTCTTTATTTTTTTTTCTTGGCTGTGTCAATAATGTTGCTTCTAGTTAGTATCCCTCAATAAAATGATGGGTAAAGAAGTGTGTGGAAATGCAGTCCATACACACGGAATTAGGCAGGGAAAGTTGCAGAATACTATATTTCAAAAATTCTGAAACTGTATCAAATGTTGCTTTGAAACTGACATTTAGGGCAGTAGAATGCTCGAAATAGACATTTTGCGTAGCTGGTTTGCAGGGATATATTTACTGCTACACCTTTGCAGTTAGAATGTACTCTTCCTTTTTTTCCCTAGGGCTCATAAAAAGTACTTCTGCAACCCACGTATTGACCGCTTAGGTTAATCAGCATATGAAATTCACCCACACTGCCCCCCAAATGCTTTCTTTTTTCCCTCCCCTTTCCTGAGGTTCCTGATCCCCTCAAGCCATTGCACCCCTTCTTCGGTCAACCTTCCCTCTGGACACTCAGCCTTTTCCCAGCCGTCAAGCTGCCCCACATATCTCCTGGCTGTAGCAACTGTCCAGGGCAGTGGCCTAATGGGAACTTTCCCTAAATCAAATGGCCAGTCCACTCCTAAATCTCAGCCAGACCAATGTTTTCCCTTCCTCTGCCAAGATTCCGATAACTTTGCTTTTGGGGAAAGTCATGCATGTGTGCTACCATTACACTTAAGTCAGCTAATGAGAGTTAGAAACTCCACTGTCAGAAGCACAATAGGAATTAACAACAACAACAACATCCCAAAACCCTATGAGAAGCTTTTTAAAGAAATGATGGGAATCCTAACTTCGCTTGGTGAATTTTAAAGGAATTATGTAACGACTTGTGAAATCTGGTACTTTTCACACTTGGTTCCCAGTCCTAGAGAACTCCCAACACTTTTAAAATCCCATGCGTTAAAAACTGGAAAATAAACATACCCACTCAAAATTAATGGGGCTTTGAAGTATTTACTTCATGAGATACCCCCTTGTTTTTCTAAAATTCCTAAATCCAGCAGTATCTACAAGGAGCAATATGAACAACAAATCTACATGACTTTGCAGACACAATTGACCAGAAAGAAGTTGCCTGAGGAATTTCTCCTCAAACTGCTTCAGTTCTTGAATTCCCAAACTACTCAAAAACTTGCTTTGAGAGAATGGGAGTAGCAAACTATGTAGCCCTTCTCTTCCCCATTTTATCATCTCCCATGAGGCTTGTGAGGCTGAGAGAGAGAGGAACTGGCCCAAGGCCACCCAGTAAACTGCATAGTAGAATGGAGATCTGAATTCAGATCCTAGTCTGACATTCTAACTGCTGCACCACACCGACTCTGGTATCTTTTGCCTAGCTTTTTTCTTTTGGCCTCCATTATACGAAAAGTTGCTGAGTTTCCATACGGACAGCTGTTTCTAGTGTATTTTTTCCCCATTTTCTTAGGTTCCCTAACTCTCTCCATGCCATCATAGCTTGGTTTCCTAACTGCAGCAGTTGAGGGTCTCTCTCCCATTTTCCTCCAGACTTCATTGTGAACTCAGCAAAAAAGATCTCTCGTATAACCTAATTACAGTCTCCGTGGGGGATGACAGAGCCATAGTGGATTTTTCCCGAGACTGAATCATTCTAAAAACTCAGATACCGTTATCGCTCATAATACAGTGCAAACAATTAAATAGCTAATGAGAGAGACACAATGATGGCAGCATCCCTGGTTGTCAGATCTTATGTTCTACATAGATTTATAAGGTGGCCAGATATTTAAAAATGGCAGGGTTCTTTTAAAAATTGTGCAGAAGAGGGAATTCCAGCAGAAACAGTTTCTAATGCAGGGGAGTGAGAAAAGCCACTCTGCTGCATAGTGGAAAGCGCCCTATCCTTTCTTGCTACCACAGCATCCAGAATGGATTTTTCTTTGGTCATCTCTGTGGTTTAACTAATGGAAACCAGGGCCTTAATAATGGGGAAATGCAGAGAATGCAACTTTTCGCATTCTGCCTAGACAAACTGCAGCTCATTAAATTCCCTTCTATGCCACCTTTACAGGGACAGGATTTGCAAGTTCTTTCCTTGTACCGTGGTACAGAACCCCTGCATCTACAAGGCTCCTGGACCTTTAACAGTTAAGTGGCAAGAAAAAAATTAAGGAGCTGCAACTTCTCCTCACCGTTTGCATGAACAGCTACTGCGCTGCTGCCATCTCCTCCGTTAGATCTCAACAGCCTTCCCCCACCCCCTTTCCTTCTGACCTGGGGGGGGGGGAGAGAAAGAGAGAGGGGGCAAAAACAAGTTTTCAATAGTTTCCCCCATTCCATATTGAACTACTTTTCTACACTTGCACTGAGAATAAAAGGAACGCTTTCCATATTAGTTTGCTTGGGAGGAAAGGACGACTGTCGTTGGTTTGGGTTGTTTCTTCTTTCTTTCGGTTGCGTGGCTTGGTAACTATCCTGCTACAGCTGCGACCTTCTATCTGCTGACTTGGGAGCAGGTTTTTCTAAACTCAGGGTTGTTTTTTGGGGTTGTTGTTGTTGTTGTTGTTTTAAAGGGCAGGATCGAGCTGTAAACCGCCCGGACGGGCTGCTGGCCGATCGGCGAGTTGCATTCCTCCCCCTCCAGCGCAGTCCTCCCTTCCTTTCCTATCAAGTCCCGGGCACATCCGTCAGCCCAAATGGGAGCTGAGTTTGCAAGCTGCCAAGGGACGGCTGGCGAAAAGGGGGCTGCTGGTGATGTCAGAGCCGGGAGCCGGCGGTGATTGGATCTAATTAGACTTTGCGGCAGCAAATAGACACGCTCCCTGCATGATTGGCTTCAAAGTGGCTGGTGGGGCCAAACAACTAGCGGAGGTGCGGGGGGGGGGAGGAGGAGGAGGAGGAGGAGGAGGAGGAGAAGAGGGGGGGAAAGAAAAGTCGGAGCCGCGCGTTTGCAGCCCGGAGAAAGCGGAGGCGCCCTGCGAGGGAGCGAGGGGGGATCTTCCGGAGGGCGGGGGGGACGACGGGAGTGCCCGGTCAGCTCGGCTTCCACCCCTGCAGCCCCCTCCCCAGCCTCGCCTCTCTCTCTCTCTACCTGTTCCCACAGTTCTCGCTCTCCAGAAGCTTTCGAAAGACGCCGGCGCTGGAGGACGCCCAGCCACTTGAACCCGGCTGACGAGGCGGCAAGCAGCAGCCCTCAGACCTGCACGCCGCGCACAGCTCGGGGAAAGTCCGCAGCAGCCTGGCGGGAAA
>NW_015172040.1:547085-563626 GCF_001447785.1 Gekko japonicus | reverse complement strand
CCCCCCCCCCCCCCCCCGCTCCGGCCCGCTGTTCTCTTGTTTACCGAACTCCGGCGATGACCTCCGTCCTGGGGACCAGCAGAGCCTCGGGAGGTCCGAGCAGCCAACTGAAATGCAAGTCCAAAAGGAGGCGGCGGAGGCGATCCAAGAGGAAAGGTAAGCGCGGCGCTCTCGCTCTCTTTTAACGCTTCTTCTTCCTCCTCCTCCTCCTCTCTCTCTTTTCCCTCCTGCGCGCGTCTTGCTCTCGTTCGGGGGACAACAAATAAAGTGCGCCTTGTTTGGCTCCTCTTCGCCTTGGGTTTGTGTCTCCCTCACGGAGGCTCTGGCTCTTTCTGTCGCACATGCGTCTGCCTCAGAAATTCCCCCAGGCAGGTGATATTGGGACGCCCGAGCGTGCCTTTATGTTCTGATAAGAGAGATGTATTTCTTTTGAGGTCTATACCTGGAAAACCAAACGAGGGTGGGGAAGGGTCAGGGCTGGCCCCAGCTGATTTTGCACCCTAGGCGAGGATCCTTTCTGGCGCCCCCCCCCCCCATGCACCCACCAATTTTCAAAAATAAATGCATTTTAGGAAGAATGAAAAACACAAATAATCAAGAAACTCCCATACAAGGCGGGTGCAGCTTGGCGCCCCAAAGGGCTGGCCCACTCTAGGCGATCGCCTAGTTCGCCTAGTAAGTGAGCCTGCCCTGGGAAGGGTGAGAACCCTGCTCTTCCATGCCCGGAGACTGCAACCCAAGTGAAACCATGGAGAGCAGGTGCGTCCTTTGACCCCGTCAAAGGTAAAATTATCACCTGGGGGTGGTCGAATAGCTGGAGCCACCCAAGAGAGCAGAGCCTTGGCAAGGTTTTCTCTCCTTTTTAAAGTACCAGTTATCTCCGTCAGATTTGCTTGTGGCAGGGCAGGTGCATTACTTCTGCCCAGGGCCAAAGGACACATGGCCCTTCAGTTCTGTACAGATGGTGTGCAGAGCATTGCGTCCTACTTGCACAGATCCAGTGTATTGTCTCTCCAGTGTTATTTCCAAGGCAAAGGTGTGGAGAGGAAGCATTTTGCTCGCTACCAGAAATGCAGTGAAAATAGGTATATGGGGGGGGGGTGAACCCTGCTCCGTTCTGACAGGTTGCTCCTGGCAAGCTGGCATTTCTGTGCCTTGTTGTGAATTTTTTTTTTTTTTGCCAAGGTTTGTGATGTTTAAAGTTTGGGAGTGCATCCGCGCCGCTCCAGTTCTCAAAGGCGACCAAAATTCTATAAATGGAAGAAGAGTAATTACCCTAATCCAAAAAAAGAAAGAGCCGAGCTTCCGAATGTCATAGAAAGCTGAAAGTCTGCCACAAGATTAAAGGTTTTTTCCCCCAGAGCTACCCTGTTTTCTCATAAAAGAAGGATGAGATGTTGCCAGCAGATTACTAATGCCTGTCTCCACAGTTACCATTAAGATACTCAGGATCATTGAAAGTTGAATAACTATGACAAGCACAAAGTAAGGCAGAACCCCAGTTCATTGCAAGGATGCTCAGCCCCCAAAGTCTCTTATCAGAGCAGTAAATTCCACCTAGTCTGCCGTTGTCATTGTTACAGAGGCCTTAGATAAGTTTCTGTCGGCTCACTCAATCATCTTGAGGCTGATCTTTTTGTAGCCGTGATAGAAATGTTTCTTCCATCTCTGGATACTAAGCAGTTCTGACCGTTAGAGGCCTAAGATACCAATTGCACAAGACAGAGCTTTTTAAATTACTTCCACCTGTTCTGATCCAGAGTGTGTGTAGCTGAAGTTTTGGGGGAAGATTTAGAGGAACTGTTCTGAATGAACCAAACCTTACTTAACTTGTATTATGCTTATATATTTCTTATTGTTCAAGTATTCCACAGCAATGAGTGACCCATACCCAAGTTAAACTAACAAGTGTGTTGTTGACAGGAAGGCACATGCATAATCACTGTTAGATGTGCTGTGGCATCTTAATGTACTTGGCTACCTTTTTAAAAATCTTATTTTTGTGAATTCTGTTTCAGACCGGGCTTCTAGAAATCTCCTGAGTTCTGGAAATAATAACTGAAATGCCAATCAGGAGATAAAACTAATTTTTAAATTTGTACTAGAGAAGTTTCACTGTTTTGTTAAATCTCTCTCAAATTGTATCAAGTAAATCAGTGCTTTAAATATTCTGAGGTTATGCATTCTGCCTGTAATTCTGTATATCCAAAGAGCCTATATCAGTTTGATGTGCTTTCTAGGAATTTTAAAACTTAACGGCATTCTACACTTGGCTTTTGAAATGAATCAATAATTCATTTCAATCCAAATTCCCATGCTTGGATGGCTTTGCATGCAGATTCCGCTGGGTACCTCTGTTTCTAAGCCTGTAAGTTTGAAAATTCTGTAATGAACATGCAGCTACTCTTTAATATTTTCTTCTGCCTGTCTGTAATTGCTGCTGCAAAAAGAAAGGATTATTCTTTGAAAGTGTCACTTTGTGAATGTTTGGGGCAGCAGCTATTGGGAATATGTTATCGGTAGCTCCAAGCATCAGTAACTATATGAAAGAAATATCAGATTGACTAGTTTAAAATAATTATTCTGGAGTGTGAACTTTTGTGAACAGTTATT
This sequence comes from Gekko japonicus, assembly GCF_001447785.1. Classification (NCBI taxonomy): domain Eukaryota; kingdom Metazoa; phylum Chordata; class Lepidosauria; order Squamata; family Gekkonidae; genus Gekko; species Gekko japonicus. The sequence continues at coordinate 561,013 of NW_015172040.1, read as the reverse complement.
TGATGTTTTACCTTTGAGAGAGTTTGGGTTGCAAATACTTCTTTGACAGTTTCTTCTTGGAGATGCATAAGACCACATTTGTAAAAATATATATTCCTGTGTATCTTGTCAATGGAAACTGCATCTTAAAGACATGCACTAATAACCTGTTGAATTTGCTAGTTTTATAATGGCGCATGGCAGTTCCAGAACAGACCATATTGTCCCTAAAATGGGCTGGACAATGTCAGGTTAGAATTTAAAAGAGGGTTTGTTCAGTGGTAACCATATATAAGGCAAGTAAGTACAGATATTGGTTTCAAGAATGAATGAGGTTTTTAAGCACAATTGTAGGATAAAGACAATTAAATGCTGCAGTTTTCCTCAGTGTTTTCTGACTGTATCAGAATGCCTTCTTTAAAGATTTGTGATTTTCTCTGTACTTACTACCCTCCAAGGTATATTACACTATATACAGTAGATCTTATCGACTGTTCTTTTAATACATTAGCTATCAATACATCCATCTTCTGAGATGTACGTGTCTGCTTCTCACACAGACGCAAAAAGTGCTCGCTTAATCCATACTGAATTTAAACCTGGCTTTTAAGGGTGTAAGCCTAGGAAATGAAATATACAAAGTAGCTGCTCAGATGATGAATGCTTGTAGATTACATATAGAAAACTGAGTATTCTTTTTGAGTTGCCTAACCTGTGATACATTCATGTATCGCATTGCAAAGGTATGCCAGTACTTATTCAGTAATGATTGGCATGAATCTGACGATGTCTGTTTGATAATACAGTTTACTTTTTTGTCCTGTAGGATTTCTAATACTGCTCAGTGTTAAAGTTTTCTTACAAATGTATGCTTCTGATGTATGACACATAGCTCTGTCCCCCGTCCCCCCAAACACTTTGCTGATAGGAACTGGCTGGAAGAGAGTTAAGGTGAGGTGACGTTTTAGAAATAGTAAAAACATCAGGGTATATATAAAATTAAAGGATTTGCTGTGGCAGTCTTTTAATTCCTGTGACTAATACAGTAGGACCTTTTCTGCATGATTTGTACTATTGAAAGATATTTGATCATTGCTTTGTACTTGGGGCACAATCCAACCAAATCTAAACCCACTGATATTTTGTTCTCCTATTATAATCAGTGGAAATGAAAAGTACTTAACTTGAGCTGCTGCATCATGCTCATGCTAAAGATCTTACTTGGGGCTTTATGGTTGCGTGGAAAGCATGATTTTGAGCATCCAAGACATGCTGATAATCAAATCACTAACAAATGTCTATATTACACTGCAGGTATGTTTCCACAGACCAGACTTCTAAATGCATGATTTGAAAATGGGTCCCACTTAAAAAAAAAATACATACAGGATTAGGGCACATTACTTGCTGGTAGTTCGTTACAAGGCCAAAATGACCTCCTGTTTAGAACTGTTGGTAAATAGCTGTAATTGAGGAATTTATTTTCTCTGTCTGAAAATTAAAAATCTTGTCTTCAAATTCTACGGAAATATTATTGCTTCGTAAAAGCCTCCTTAAATAAGTTCTAGTACCAAAATACCAATAGTATAATCTTTTGTGTAATTGTAATAGTTTCTTTGTAGCTCTCATTTTAAGGTCTGTCTATAGTGTGTGTTAGTATTGGTAAAGTGGATTCACGGGCTCAGAATTTGCTGTGTAATATGTAATTGCTCTTTGAAACATAAACAGGTTTTATTTTTATGCTGCACCTCCTCAGTTCCAAAATATTAGATTCTGATAACCAAAATAAGAGAGTGCGCCTAGAATTCAGTTTGTACAAAATGAGATACAAACTACTTAAAGACTCATTTAAAAGACCATAAGATTATTTGGGGGAAGAAAAATACTTGAAAATGGCAGAGTCCTGCTATGTAGGTATCAAGAAACTTATTGAGATACTAGTAAATGTACCAAAGAAAGAAACCCTTGAAAATATTTGGGCTAGAATTTGTCCTTGTTTTCTTGTTTAATAGTTCATAATAGCAATTAAAATGACTCATTGTTTGGAGGGAGGGGTCCTCCAGGGTTAGACTAAATCTGAGGCTGTGAGAGAAGTAAACAAAAAAGTGAAATGCTCCATTATGGAAGAGAAGGAGGGGGTGGTGTAAATGTTGGTTGACTAAAAAGGTCTGGCAAAATGGGAATGAAATACGTGCTGCTCAGGAGATGCCTTGAGAAATGAGATTATAACATAATGAAATTTCCATGAAGACTAATGAAATTGCAAGACAGTGTTAAGGATGACATTGTTGAGCTTGTGCGGATTTCCATTGTCCCATAATACCAAGGAAATAAATGAGTGTTTTCCATTGTGAGCTCAACTCAGGGACAAATGTTCTCTTCTACAACAGGCCGGTGTCTTGGTTCTGGAAGTGCATGGCTTGTCTTGTACCCACTCCCCGGTCTGCTTGAGGAGAAGGATTGGATTTGGTGATAAAATTAAAATTGTTTAAAACTTTATATCTAGCATCTTGTTTTGAGCTTCTCTTCCACCCTGCCCCCCCAATTCTATGATTGCCTCTGATTTCTAGTCATCTATAGTAATGACAGCAATTTGAGATCGTATCAAAAGCATTAGCTGCAATGGCTGGACTTAAATTTAGAATGATGGGGAGAAAATATGGAATTCATGACTGTGTATCTATACAGTGGTGGAGTATTACATAAATAACAGAACTGCCTCTTTCTAGCAAAAATACCTAAATGGGGAAAGCTGGATGGGATGTAGAGAAAAGCAGTGAAACGAAGGATTCTACTATTAGCAAAAATGCATTGGGGCTTCAGGTTAAAATGTGTATTTAAAGGAATGAATTTGCTTATCTGACTACTTGTACCGTTCTACCTGCCAAGTTGTATTTATTTTTTAAAAGGTGATCACATTGGTGAGTTTTTTGCTCCTCCCTTATTTTATAAGCTGTTTAAGCAGCATTTGGAAACTGGTAACAGTCTGGCTTTTAAATTTTGTCATTCTTCAGTCACCTGAAATCCCCCCATACACCTTTGTCCCAGGCACTCACGCATAGAGCATCTGTTAATTGAGATGAATGGAGTATTTAAAGGACTTGATGCTGTGCTGTCTGAACTCTCACTAACACATGTAAATTGCAGCGTTTTTAAATTAAAGGCTGTATGAAAATACCCATATGAAAGTACCCAATGAAAGATCAAAGCCCTGGGGGTTTTCTTACCTGTGCTTCCTTTTTTTCTTTTTCTTTTTACAGTTCCATGTAATCTTTATAAGAAGAAAACATGAAGCTCTAATATTTAGAACAAGAATACTGTCTCTATTAACTCTTTATTAGATTGCATTGCATGGAGGTGTTATCCGTTAACAGCGCAGTAGATAGAACAATGATGTCCCCCTGACAAAACAGACGTAAACTACTGAAATGAGCAGCTAGATTCCAATCCAGTAGCATCTTAGAGATCAACAAGATTTTTGGGATATAAGCTTTTGAGAGTCAAAGTTCCCTAAATTAAGAAAATACATTTTACTTCAAAAATCTCTGTAACCATGGAATAGCCCCCACGCCACCCTAAGTTCATGTCCCACTGCGTTTTCGATCACTGAAACTGGCATTTTACATTTGTAGGTGTTGCATATTTGCAAAATAAGAGAATGACTGCATTGAAGGGTAAAGAGAAATACTTTAACCAGACGAAATATCCTTTGCTAGAGTGACCTCAGTTATGTGAGTAGCCATGAACTTTTAATTCAGCCCCATATTTATAAAGATATAACTTCTCTACAGTCTTCATAGCTTTTTACAAGCTTGGTGTGTATAAACGCTGAGTTATCTAGACAAAAAGAGTCTTGATTAACATTGCCAGAGCTGTCATTTTATAAGGACCTGTGATAATCTTGCTGTGTGCCTTTGTAAAGTATTGCATGATTTCTGATACAGAAAATAAAGGACTTGTGTTCCTCCTTTATCTCACCTTTTCTTGTTGGGCTGCTTTGTTTAAAATTCTGACAGCCTAGTGGGTCTCGCAGGAAGCAAGCCGCAGTGATGGATGAAACATAGCAATTTGCTAATTTCTTTCAGTAGCTCGTGATCATCTGTAGTTATTCTACCAAATAATATGCATTTAGTATGAATGTGTCAAGTGATTTTGAGAGCTTATCATGTTTGGTCTCTTAATGTTACTAGTGTAAAGATAAGGTCTTTCGGGTTTTCTTATTTGCTTGCCTGTTTTCATATGCCGTTTGTACAGTTGCGTTTTTGAAGCCTAAATTAATACAGCCATTGTTCAGGACGAGGAAGAGAGACTTAGCTGAATGGGTCAGAAAAGTTGCTAAATGTTAGGTCATAGAAGACCCGAATGAAAAATAATGTAGAATAGTGTCAAAGAGTGATTTGTTAATAGATTGGTTTGTTAATAGATTGACTAGTGTCATTGTTAGAAATGGCCTTCTGTTAAAATTGTTTTTAAAAAACTAGTGATGATGAAAACGATTGTGGGCACGCGTTGTATTCCTGGGAAATGTGCACAGTGTAACATTATAGGTAGGCTAACAAACAATGAGGGGCTACCGAGCAGGTGAATGGGGGGTCTTGGTCTTGCTGAGAACAGAAGAACAAAAGAATAGTCACTGATGCTGAAAAACAAAGGGCCAGCTCCCGTGCTCCATGAGGCTCTGGTGTCTGGAAACCGCTACATATGATGAGGGGCTGCCCAGTTCAGTGTTGGTGAGAGTCCCAGCAGAGAAGAGAACGCAGCAGCCACTTGGCTGGAGCAAAAGATAATAAAATTAACTCTTTTCTATTTCCCGCTGACTTTGAATTGAAGGGGTGTGATGCACAGGCATTAGCCTAGGTAGGAGTTACTGATGAGGATAATGAGAAACTTGTTTACTGATAATATAGTGCCTTCTGTGGTATGAGCCACGGCAGCACAGTGAATAAATACATAGGATGTGGCGCATCGACAGTCTTTTGCCAGCACAAGGTCATGACAAGGGCATTATACAGCTGTTCTGAGGATGTGACGTGGTTCAACAAGATAGATGGGCTGGTGCATCTTTGCTAGGTGCAGTTCTGATGTGTTCCCCAAATCTAATGCAAGGCAAGAGACATGGCAGGTGGAGCTGGGGAATGGTCCACTTACTTGGCATCCTAAAGGCTTTGTGATCAGTACAGAGCATGATCCTGCTTACCTGAGAGTAGGGAGGTTTTTGAGTGGAATTGCGACTGATGTACTGTCATGGGGACAGAGGTGCTGCCTTAGTAGTGTGTCCTGCCATCCTGCTTCAGCTTAGCACGTCAATCAGAGTAATATTTGCGCTTAAAAACCCTCATACCTTGTGGCCCAAATATATGCTTACAAAGAAGCTTCCTATGTAAGCAAATCATCATTCTTATTTTCCATTGTGGTGTGGTTTTTTTTGTACTCTACTGTCAGATGGCTACAGCTGAACGGGCAGGGACGAAGTACTCCCAGCTGACGAAGCTTGGCAGCACATTAAATTTCTTAGAAGGTGGTCAAGGCTGGCAGGATCCAAGGAAATACACGGTTAATTCCGAGCATCCAAGTCCTCTTTGGACTTTTGTTCTTGACTACCAGGACAAACAGCTTTTTGGGGAGTGCAAGGGAATTTCAAGTTAAAAGGAGAGGAAAACTCCAAAATGACTGAGTGCACATAAGCTCTGTCCTCTGAAATACTGTCGTTTGAAACCTGGTGCATGCTTTACGTCAGGGTTTTGTTTGTTTTTTGTCTTCATGGGTATCCTCTCTCTGTGCAAGTCAATGTGACATGCAAACCAGTAGCGGAATCTGATTCAGTTACTTCCTCTCCATCTTTCAGCTAATGAAGTGTGCTCTAGCCCACAAAACCTAACGCTACAATAAATCTGTCTTTATGGGGCCACAGGCTCTGGGTTTTCCCCCCTGCAACAAACGAACATAACTACCTGTCTGGAACTCATCTCCAAGGTAGCAGAAGTTGCAATGACTGATCTGTGAGTCACTGACAAGTTGTATTGTACCTGTGTGTAGTGTGCCCTGGAAGCTGAAAACGGTAGCACACTGTGTCAGACACCTTTTGTGGTTGCTTGCAGCTCTTAAGCATCTGATCCTAAGCCCAATCCTCAGTGCTAATTAAAATAATAAAATGCAAAACTAAAGAGGGCTTGGGGAGAGGGCTTGAAAGGTGGTGTAAGTTGTATAAGGATGAGTGTCAACCGGCAGAATACAGAAATATAAAATCTGTGGTTCCCAGCAGAGAAAGTTTTTCCCCTCCAGAATTATTAGCAGTGTTTTTCCTTAATAGGAATGCAAAGATGCCTGGGAAAGAGAACGGCAAGGGGACAGACTGACGTGCTATTTCTTAGACATTGCCAAACATGAACGTGGTATTAAGTGGCTTACAGTGCCATCCTAAGGAGAGTTACATCCTTCTAAGCCCATTAACTCAATTGGACTTAGAAGGATGCAACTCTGTTTAAAATGATAGTATTGAAAATGTAGAAACCCCCCCCCCCCGTGTTTTAGACATGAGCCTGGGAAGAAACACCCTTCTGAATGATGCTTTAAGGCTACGTAAGGTGAATGTTCTCTTAGAGTGAATAGAAGCAGACAGACTCACTGAGTATTTTCTGAGCAAGGCAACAATCACTGACAGATGCAGTGACTAAATCACGGCCGCACAATACAGTCGCCTTTATAAGCCGTGGTTGGGTTGTCTTGTTGAATGTGTGTGTGTCGGACCTTCAAATCCAGCTAAGCAGCAGCTGTAAATAGGAGTAGAAAACTTGCAGTCGGTTTTGGGGCAGCTTTGGCCTGATTTTGTTGTTTTACTTGAGAGCTGTAGCATGGGACGTAAATGCACAGTCCGTACCTGTAACGATAGATGCCCCAACTCACATAGGAATAATCTGTTGTGAACACTTTATCTGAAAGAGGTACTAAATTAAAAACAAATTGAGCACAGCTGCAGCAAGGTCCCTGCTCTTTCTAGGGGTCTTGGATGACAGAAGTTAAAACTTCTCCATACCCATTTGCAGCAAAAGCGCAGATTGCAAAATAAGTAAGCCGACGTGGTACACTGTTTGGAGTGTCCATGCAGGACTTGGGAGACCCAGGTTCAAATCCCCATTCTGCCGTAAAATCCGCTGGGTGACCTTGGGCAGGTCATTCACTCTCTCTTATCTCACAAGGTGACTGTGAAGGTAAAATGTGGGGAAGGGAGCTTTTTCACGGCCTTGAGCTTTTTGGTGAACGGATAGGATAAGGGGAAAAAAGGAATACATCTTGAAATACGGGCTCTAAAAATAAAATCTCTGAAATTGCATATGGACAACAGCAAGTTAAAAACAGCGGAGTGATTAAAGCAAAACAGTTCAGGACCTAATTATATGGCATCCACTGATATGGATGCTGCTACTCTTTCCTCCCCCCTCTGCCAGTCATTACCAGCTCTTTGAATGTTTAGATTTATATGAATGGAGACCTAGAAGGGGGAGAGGGAGTGGAAACATTAGAGGTCTCCATTGTTAAGCAGAGCAGACAGTAATTAGGTTGCACCTTAGCTCTTGCTGTTTACATCTTAAGTTTAAAGGGGAAAGCGGGAATAGATGTTCCCTAATGTCATTGACAGAAGACTTTCCTGCAGCTACAAACTGCTACACCAGACATATTGATTGATCTGTGTGGTACCATTTATTTATGCTAAGCATCTGATATTTGTTTCTGCAGTCTGGTCTTTCAAAACCGTGATAATACTTGAAACATTGGCATCACCTGCATGATTTTAAAGCCACAAGCTATCCAGGCGACTTAATTTATCTTGGTCTCTACTGTTTGCAAAGCAAATGCTGCTTGTTCAGTGCACAGCGTGAACACATTTTTTTTAGCTTAAAAAAAGCGAAAATCCTCACAGTGCCGATTGTGATCTCCTCCTGCGTTGGGGAGAAAACCAGTTTTGCTGACTGCCATTAATGTAGACAAGGTCAGATGCACATGTCGCTGGGAAAGAATGGTGTCAGCATTTCCATAGTGTGTGTTGATCACGTCATTTCTGTAGTAGGTTTCAGTGAAAAACTTATGCAAGTGAATGTGGACATCTTAAGGTGCAGAGTGTCCGGGCCTCTCAGGAGTGTGCTTCCAGTATAAACTTGCACATACACACCTTGTCTTCCAAACTTACTGAAAAGGTGGTGGTGAAGAGACAGATGTACATTTTAAGCATGGTGAAAGAAAGTGGTTTGGTGTAGTGGTTAGGAGCGCAGACTCTAATCTGGGAGAATTGGGTTTGATTCCCCACTTCTCCACATGCAGCTGCTGGTGTGACCTTGGGTCAGTCCTAAGTTCTTTCAGAGCTGTTCTCTCAAGGGCAATTCTCGGGAGAGCTCTCTCAGCCCCACCTACCTCACAGGGTGTCTGTTGTGGGGAGGGGGAGGGAAAGAAGATTATAAGCCACTCTGAGACTGAGTGAAAGGTGGGGTAGAAATCCAATCTTTTCATATCTCTCTCTCTCTCTCTCTCTCTCTCTCTCTCTCTCTCTCTCTCTCTCTCTCTCTCTCTCTCTCCAGTTGCATGTTACCTTCTTTTATATTGCCAGATGTAACTGCTTACGTCACCTTACAGTTCAGTCACTATATTTGGAATCCAAGGCAGAATCTTCAGGGCAGAGAATATTTATCCTAACTACTTCCAGCACATGTAGACATTCTTCTGTCTCATCAGTAGAAACCCCACTAATGTGAGGACTCATGTACAGTAATGGCCATTGGCCACATGAAGCTGTCTTAATCCCATTGGTTTATCTAGCTCCCTATGTCTCCTGTGATTGGCAATGGTTTCCCATGGTTTTAGAAGGAGGAAGGGGTCAACACCAGCTGCACGGGATGCTGTCACTGGAAACATGAGGAACTGAACCTGGGATTTCTGCAGCCAGTCCTGTGCTGTGCCAGTGAGACGTGGTTAGTCCAACTAGAGGGTATGTTAAATGGTGATGTCAGGGGGTGTGGCATATGCTAATGAGTTATGCTAATGAGTCCCCCTAGCTCTTTTTCTACGAAATGACCCCTGGGAAGGGGTCAACTCCAGCTACACGGGATGCTGTCATTGAAAACATGAGGAACTGAACCTGGGATTTCTGCAGCCAGTCCTGTGCTGTGCCAGTGAGACGTGGTTAGTCCAACTAGAGGGTATGTTAAATCTGTGAACAGATTTTCTTAGGATTTTTAAAAAAGATGAATAGCAGACATGCAGGGCTGTGATTCATATTTGGACCATAGGGAGAGGGTGGATTCACGTTCCCTCACCTGGGACAGGTTTGTTGATTGAAACCGCAAACCATACCAGGAAGGGGGGAAAAGCAGGAAAAGAAGGTGACTGTCTTTCTTCCCCTTCCCTGCAATATTTTTGAACATTCCCTTTTTTAAAAAGGAAGTTGTCACATCGGTCCAGACAATATATATACTTGGGTTCATTACACCATCTCTTTCATTTAAGCCTTCGAAAAATCCAAGATCTCCACCAGATAAACGGGAAAGCAGTAATGTCAGTGAATTCTCAGAGATCCTGGTCTGTTTATGAGCTGACTCTAGTGCCCCCCCCCCTCAAAGTTCAGACACGGCTCATAAGAGATTCACCATCAGTCTACTGTGCCAGTTCTGCCCCTCTTCCCAATCTTAAGCAAATGTATTTTTGTAAATAAGGGTGCTGACCAATGCTCCTTCTAAACTGTGGAGTCTTGTGAACAAAAATTCTACTTTGGGAGCTCCTGGCATTAAAGTTGTGAGTGAGTGATTTGGCTGCTGCATAAATCAGTTTGCTCTGGAGCGGCTCATAAGAGATTCACCATCAGTCTACTGTGCCAGTTCTGCCCCTCTTCCCAATCTTAAGCAAATGTATTTTTGTAAATAAGGGTGCTGACCAATGCTCCTTCTAAACTGTGGAGTCTTGTGAGCAACAATTCTACTTTGGGAGCTCCTGGCATTAAAGTTGTGAGTGAGTGATTTGGCTGCTGCATAAATCAGTTTGCTCTGGAGCCCTCCTTCCTGAGCTAAGACAAAGGTGTGCGAGCTGAAGGCTAAAAAATCTTTGAGCTAGCTCACACTAACTCAGCTTAGAGGGAACACTGGTGCTGACTGGTAAAAGGAGAAGTCTTGTGTCCCTTGGTCTTATTAGCTGCTTCCTGGAAAACATGCCCAGGCGCCCCTTTCTGTCTTCTCACTTATGTTCAGGGCCAGGGCTATTTTTGGGCAGGAACGCACAGGAACGGAGTTCCGGCTGGCTCCCGAGTTGGCCACACCCAGCAGGAACTCATTAGCATAATAGGCCACACCCAACAGCAGGAACTCATTAGGATTGGCTACATTAGGGGTGTGTGGCCTAACATGCAAAGGAGTTCCTGCTACAAAAAAAAAAAAAGACCTGGATGTTGACAACAAACAAGGTAAACAGAATAAGAAGCAAAAGGTTACTTCTGGTAACATGGGGGTGTGGCCTAATATGCTAATGAGTGGTGCTGTCGGGGTGTGGCCTAATATGCTAATGAGCCTGCTGGGCTTTGTCTATAAAAAAGCCCAGGTCAGGGCATAATGACCTCTCCTGTTGCTGGTCTCTCCTCCTTGTGTTTGTTTTGGAAAAGGAGGAACCAGCAAGGAGGGCTTGGAGGTAAAGGTTCCCCAGCCTTGGTCTTCATCAGCCGCCTTGGAAAAGTCTCAGAAGAATCACGTTTCCCCACAGACTTCCTGAGATAATTCTAATTGAAAACCCATGGCAATTGTGAGTGAATTGTGGAGAACTCGCCCATGGCTAAAACTGGAGTATGGATAGCTATTTTGAGAGAACACGAAACATATTCCACTGGAGATGCTTTTCAGCCACTTGTAACATTTTTGCTTTCTTTACATCCCTTCTCTTCAGCCTAATACAATAATCTGTGGAACATGAAAGACAGAAGATATTATTTTGCCTGTTGCATAAGGTAATTGAAAATGCACAGAGGGGCAGACATTCAGTTTAGTGTAAATTCAGTTTAGGTAAACAGAACTAGGAAACTGTAAACTGTACTTGTACTTGCCACCCGGGTGCCAACAATAATCTGTGGAACATGAAAGACAGAAGATATTATTTTGCTGGTTGCGTAAGGTAATTGAAAATGCAAAGAGGGGCAGACATTCAGTTTAGTGTAAATTCAGTTTAGGTAAACAGAACTAGGAAGCTGTACTTGTAGAGGGAGCCTAGTCCAATAACATTTTGTTCTACCAGTCTAATAAAAATTTAAAGTGTCAAAAACTTAAGACTGGCTTGGGACATGAGATGAATTGGGAGGGAGCAGGAAGCACAAGGGTCTTCCTGTTTCTGTTCCTCTGCATCTACTCAGACTCATCTGTCTTCCAAAAGGAAGTTTTCAAGCTATTTTGAGAGTTCACTTATCTTCCAGGTAATGGAGAGGTGAAAATTCTGGGGAAATGCCTTCAGGCTTTCATAGGCCTTGCCTCACAATCTCTCCCTCTCCCTCTCTCTCCGTGTTTGTAAAGTGCCATCAAGTGGCAGCCAACTTATGGTGACCTCATAGGGTTTTCAAGGAAACAGACTAACAGAGTTGGTTTGCCATTGCCGGTCTCTGCACAGTGACCTTGGAATTCCTTTAGGGTTGCCAAGTGATTTTTTAGCCGCAGCGGGGGACTCCCGGCTGGTGGCTGGAGTATGTGCGCGCCGCACACACATCACCCGGACGTGACGTGATGACTCCAGGCACGCTGGGGGCGGGGTCATGACTATCCAAGGGAAAACCATAAAGTTTTCCCTCGGATGACCGTGGCCCCGCCCCCAACGTGCCCGACGTTGTCACGTCACTTCCGGGTGACGTGCACGTCAAGGTGGGGTTCCCCCGGGGCCCGATCCGGCGGCGGGGGTTTCCCCGCCCCCCGGGGGAACTTGGCAAGCCTAAATTCCTTGGTGATGTGGATATTAATATTTTCAGTGTTAAAAGTTTACCAAACCTTAAAAATAATGTATTAGATCTGATGTTGCAGATCTAAGAAAATTGATATAGGTTAATGGTTAGGGTTTGAAAAGGTGATTTATTTACTTATGTTAGTAATAATTGAATTACATTATTTGATATAAGTATGAGAGATTATGACTTTTTAGTATGGTTCTTTCTTTTTGGTTTTTGGGTTGGTGTCCTTGGTAGTGAAGTAAGATAATATGTAAACTTGACTGAGATAACTTTAAGTATAAATGGTAAAATAAATTTGGATAGTGGACTGTCTCAAGAAAAGAAGAGTGAGAAAGAATAACAATACAATTATTGGATGCTTGTATGTTTGAATAAGATGGAAAATGTACTTGTTAAGTGATTATGTGGCTGCCTAGAAGTATTTAAAAATGGTGTTAAATGGATGAATAATTAACACAAGATGATATTATAGAATATGCATTATATTGGAAAACTCAATAAAAATATTTTTAAAAAATAATGTATTAGTAAATTGTTGTCAATGTATTAGTGTATTGTTGCCTGAGTTGACATTAAAGTGAGTTGTCTCTTAAATTATATTGCATATCTCTATATTATACATAGGAATTATAATTATTTATTTAATGTATTTATAGTTGACCTTTCTCACTGAGATTCACAGCAGATTACACAGTGTAAATTGATGTAATCAATAAGATGAGCTATCTAATATGGAATAGATTGTTGTGCATAAAAATTTTCAAGATACACGTTTTAAATGAGTAAAACCTTGAAAAACACTTGGTTTGGAAAATTTTGAAAAACATTTCACTCATTCCAAAACAGACATGATTTCCTGGGCAGTTCTTCCACATACCTGTCTCCATCCCCCCAAAAAACCAATTCCCAATCTTTACATTGGAAAAATTGGAAAAAAGTGAGGGTCGGGTCTTCCTGGATTTTTCTGGGCCTTCACATCTCTGTGACCCTGCTGGGTCAGGCTTTTCTGGAATGCACAATAGTACGAGCTGAGTAGCTGACTATATTGTAAGAAGCTCAGAAATCCACAGACTAACAGTGCAATCCTAAATAGAGTTGCACACTTCTCAGCCAATTGACATCTTTTTTGGACTTAGAAGAAGAAAAAGAAGAGATGGGATTTATACCCCGCCCTTCACTCAGAGTCTCAGAGCGGCTTACAAACTCCCTTCCCCTCCCCACAACAGACACCCTGTGAGGTAGGTGGGGCTGAGAGAGCTCTTTCCAGAACTGTCCTTGAGAGAACAGCTCTCACAGAACTATGGCTTGCCCAAGGTCATCCAGCAGCTGTAAGTGGAGGAGTGAGGAATCAAACCCGGTTCTCCCAGATTAGAGTCCACACACTTAACCACTACACCAAACTGGCAGACGTCTTTAGGATTAGCCAGTGTGATGTAGTGGTTCAGAGTATTCGGCTAGTATCTGGACAAACCAGCTTCGAATCCCCACTCATGCTATGAGAGCTCACTGGGTGACCTTGGGCTAATCACACTCTCTAATCTCATGGGGTTATTCTGAGGATAAAACGGAGGAGAGGAGAAATGATGTAAGTCACCTTGGGTCTCCTTTGGGGTGAAGGTCTCCATTGGGGTGAGTGGCAGGATATAAATTAATTAAATAAATAATGGCTAAATAAGTGGTAGGATTCCCATTTGTAAACTCTACTTTTTATCTCCTTTTAATAACGGGTTGCCTTAATGTCCAAGAACGAAGTCATCTAGGAAGCAGTGTTCCCTCTAAGGTGAGTTAGTGTGAGTTAGCTCACAGTTTTTTTAGCCTCCAGCTCACAGATTTTTGTCTTAGCTCAGGAAGGAGGGCTCCTGAGCAAACTAATTTATGCAGTAGCTAAATCACTCGCTCCCAACTTTAATGCCAGTAGCTCCCAAAGTAGAATTTTTGCTCACAAGACTCCACAGCTTAGAGGGAGCATTGCTAGGAAGATATTTAAAATAGC
>NW_015172040.1:540363-545840 GCF_001447785.1 Gekko japonicus | reverse complement strand
ATGCAATGCCCCTGCATGATCTAGACTTACAGCTGCTAGAACTTGCACATGTTAGTGTAGGCATACTTGTTATAACAGAAGTACAAAAAAGTTTGCAAGTTGCTTACATCTCTCTCTGTCTCTAATGTCAAAAGCCATCCTGACATGCATGCCTGGCAAATCTCCTTGAAGGAGAGTCAACCAGCGTATGCCTCTGACTTCCTCTTGGCTATTCAAGCAATATGAACCTGTCAGTCTGGGGTTTTTCAGCCACTTGCCTAGATGTGTCTTAAGAAGGCCATGAATAAGGAAAAAGCACTTTGTGGATGACAGGTCACTTGAGCCAGGATTTGGCCACTGTTGTTGGTGTGCTGTCACTAAGGTACTTTGCAGAATGATAGAAAGGGGGGAAAACAGTGTGTTTTTTAAAAATTCAGCAATAAGGAAGGCAAGAGGTTAGAAAGAGGTAATAGGAAATGGAGATAAGGGTAGTCGGAGGAGAATGTTATTCAGAACTTTTTTTGAAGTCCAGCACAAGTGTGTGTGTGTGTGCATGTGCTTTTTTTAAGACTCGTTTTTAGTAGCTTTGAGTGCATTCAAGTTTCTCTTTCTATCAAGAGGATAGAAGATATTGCATAGAGATCTCTGCTTAAGTGTCTGATGAGGGGAGCATTGAGTCTTGAAAGCTTAGACTCCCAAAATCTTGTTGATCTCTAAGGCGCTTCTGGACTCAGATCTAGTTGTTCTGCTTATGCGGTAACTGTAGGAGTACATCTGTCTGTCCCTTTTCTAATTTTCCTTTCATCGTAGGATGTCCTTTATGGCTCCAGTATTTCATCTTTGCACATTCCCCATACATTTCTTCTGCAGTCCTCTTAGGACACACTCATGCACAGGAAAATATATGTGTGTGTGTGTATGTACATGTGTATGTGTGTGTATATATATATACACACACACACAATATATATATTTTCAAGCATATATTTAATTTGCTCTAATGTGATTAATTCATTAAATTGTTCAGTGTTTTAAGTGGTATAAATAACTTGGGTATCTAAGTCTGCCAGGAGTCCTTAACACTGTAACTGACTGAGAGCTTCTTTCAAAGCAATACTTTATTTTTTCCCTAGATAAATGTTTTTTTTTTCCTTCCTATATTTCAAATGGCACAAAGCAATATAAATATGCTAAGGTAGCATAGGGGGCAGTGGTTTGCCATTTTGTCTCAAGAATTTGGATACATTTTTAAAAACACCCCACTCTCTCTCTCTAGAAAATTAATGGAGGAGGCGTTTTCTTGCTGGCAGCCCTTGTTGCCACTGCTGCTGTGGGAGGAAAAAGAAATTGAAAGCCATGTTGGTTTTACTTTTTCTTTTAATGACATTGTCCCCCACTTTCTGTTTTGTTGTGCCTCCAAAGTGCTGATTAGAAAGATGCAGGGTCATGATGTGGGGTGAGATAATAAACCAGGGCTCAAATAAATATTGGAGGGGAAGCAGCTTAGAATTATTATTGTTTTTCAGAAAAGCAGTGACTGGGGGAGAAGCTGTGTTTCCCCTCAACGTCACGTTTCTTCCACGTTGCCATCGACCTCACCCCAAACTGCTTTTTCCTTGCAGGGAGGAGTTGTGTTGTGGCATGCATTAGGGTGTAATGTGTCGGTTTACCCTAGTGTTGGTTCCTCAAGCTTCCATCTGTATCATGAGGAATACAGACTGGATTCTCTAAAGAACTTTCTTGATTCTGTTGCCCATTTTGCAGTTTGTGCACTTCTAGGTGTGTTCTAAAGTGAATACTCTCTTCTGTGACCAATTTCTTCTTCTCAAAACGAGGAAACCTGATACTGATCCGTAGTGACAGAGATGGCTTCAGCACCATCTGAGGTGCCATTGTGTTTTGAAACCGGATGAGGCTGTTGTTACAGTATGAGTCAGTGTCTCTGCAGTATCTGAACAGTGCTTGGGGGGGGTCAACAGTGGGAGGGCTTCTAATGTCCTGGCCCCACTGCTGGACCTCCTGATGGCACTGGTATTTCTGGCCACTGTGTGACACAGAGTGTTGGACTGGATGGGCCTTTGGCCTGATCCAACATTGGCGTCTCTTATGTTCTTATGTTCTTATGGTTTCTGTTTCAGCATTTAACACTTCTTATGTTCTCAGGTGCACATGTCAGCCAGCCTCATGGAGATATATTTACAAACAATAGATAGCACTGACTTTATTTTTATTTTTGGCTCCTCCTCGTATTCAGTGGATATTGCTTTTCTAGTGAAGTTTGCACTGAATTGGCGAAAGTCATGACATAAGGAGGCTGGAAGTTTCCTGTTTGTACAAGTACAGTTATTTTCACAAATTCTCTTCTTTTGATGCTAGTTATGCCAAGTGATATACAAAGAGCTCCAGAATGGGTTCCAGAAAGGGCATATGCCCTTGTTACCGAAAACTCCATTAAGTGAGGTTAAAAATAGAGTTTCTGGCTTGGGTTTCAGAAGCAAGTTACAACTTTCCTATGGGAGATTTTGGTTCCATGTTGTGACAGTGTAATGCATTTTTTCCAGCAGTGCCTCCTTGAACATTTACCCCAATAAGGTAGACTAAGGTATAAATTGCATTTTGGCTGTCTTAATGCATATTCATCGGATGAAAGCTTAGACAATTATTCTGATAGTTTCTCTGCCAGATGGGACCTGTTTTAAGATTTAACAGACAGTTGATTTGACAGAATAATCTCTGGGGATTCCCCCCCCCCCCAAATTTACTTATTTATTTTCTGATGGAGACCCATTGTAGGGGGGGGGGAATTAGACAGCAAACATATTTGAGGATGATTGCATTCCATTTTTTAACACTGTTTTGCTTTTTGTCACTCTAAAACCTTGGAATAAGCTCATCACGAGGGCAAAGGAAAGTCTCCCAAGGTAAATAATGAACTTCTGATGTAAACGTTCTGCATGCAATTCAGAAAAAAATACCCTTAGTAGGACACAGAGGTATTTTATCATGTTTCTCCCCCTAAATAGCGAGAGAAGTGGAAGGGATGTTATGTTTTCAGACCTGTTACACTAGGTTTGATAAAGTCTCTGACTATGCATAGAGAAATATGCATTGTAGTTTGTAACAAAGCAACCATTTGAATTACAAACCCTCACGCTGAGTGAATATGTAAAGCTCCAGCATTTATATCTTGCAATTTGATTATTTTAAAAAAAGTGTTGGGATTGAAAACTGCAAGAGCAGCGCCACTATGCGCAAGGAAACGAATTACAGAAAAACCAAAAGAAGCCTAGAATACCCCATGTGTTTTTTTCCTCTTGGGAAATTTGCTCCAAAAGGGAGATATCTCTTCGATATACTATTTCTGTACTTAAAAGAAACCCAGTAAATTCAGTCACTCAATCTTCCACATATGTCTGAAATGTTATAGTCTAGGAAGTGTTTAACCACCTCCTTTTATTGTTCAGGTGAAGATGAAGTAGCCCATAATGATTGTGAGCTCCACATGGTGAAGGAGATTGGGTATAATACGCTAAGTGGTAGCACTGGGAAATGAGGCTTCCTATCTATTCCGTATCACGTGAGAGGCTTTGAACAGAGGCTGGCTGTAAGAACAGTCACCTGCCCCTTCTTCCTTTCTTTGGAGCTTCCCTCCTTCCTACTGCATTTTGCATGTGCCTCAAGTGTGAATTTCTTGTGCAGGTTCTGCATTCCAGCAGGGTGTTAGTTTAATGATAATGGGGGGGGGGGAATGCAGCCCCTCGACTCTTTTGCGTTTATGCCTTATTCAACATCTCAGTTCCAGTTTGGTGTAGTGGTTAAGAGTGTGGATTCTAAGAATCGGGTTTGATTCCCCACTCCTCCACTTGCAGCTGCTGGATGACCTTGGGCAAGCCAAATTTTGTCAGAGCTGTTCTCTCAAGGACAGTTCTTGAAAGAGCTCTCTCAGCCCCACCTACCCCTCAGGGTGTATGTTGTGGGGAGGGGAAAGGAAAGGAGTTTGTAAGCTGCTCTGAGACGCCGAGTAAAGGGCGGGGTATCAATCCAATCTCTTCTTCTCTCCTTCCCAACAAAAGAAGACTGCTGTGTTACTCAGAAGCTTTCCAACCTACCAAACCTAACTGGTCTACTATCGTCTCTTATATATCTGATAATATCCATGCTAAGGCAAACAATTTACATGTGTTCTAGTAATGTGAACATTAACTAACCTACGCATTCAGTGTCTGACATTACAAAATTCAATTAAAGTTTTGCCCTGGGCTGTGCAAGCCCAGCTGATGTACTTTTTTAATATTAAGAACAAATGTCTGAGGTTAGAATTTGGCTGGAATGTGTTTTAATTACCTGCCACAGGCCTTTAATGCAAGGCCACAATCAACTTTCCTTTTAAACATTAATGCCCCCTTTTCTGGCATTCTTAAGTAATTCCTTCACACTACCTCTAGCCTCTGATGCTTTGCCTCACCGTTTTTTTGCTTTTTCTTAAAAATATTCTTTTTATGTCTGTTATGTTAATTGATAGATTAATTAGCAATTTGAGGTGCAGTCTCTCCCCCCCCCCTTTATGCAAGCCATTTATAACCTTGGCAGAAAAGCTGAGATGGAAATTCAGCTCTGTAATTAATCTCCTCATATCTCACATTCTTCATGAAAAGGATTTCTTCCCTTTCCTTCTTTTTATCTGGCCGTTCAAGAGACTCATTCAGAGCAGCGGTTATCCTTCGCGTAAAGGCAGAGGAGGAGGACGGAGGATGCGAAGCTGGCCTCTCCCCTGCAGATCACTCAACCATTTGAACATTTTTGCTTCCTAGCATGAGGCGTGATTCCAGGACAGAAGCCAGAACGATCAGCCAGCTCTCTTGCCAGCCTGACACATAACAGGTGCTGGCTCACAGCAAGCCTTTGCATATTACCTGCACAGCTTGTGCAGGGTGGAATCCATGTTCCAGAAGTTAACGTCCCTGTGCTGTAATTGTCAGGGAGATCAAGGCTCTCTGAAAGGAAGATTTCCAAAGAAAAAATTTAAGAGTGGTGGAGAAAGGAGCTCCATTGTAAGCCCGCTGCAGCTTGAACTGAACAGTTCTGAGAACAGCCTCAGCTACAGAAGCAGACTTAGGTCCTTTCTGCACTTACCGCTGGTTTTATCAGAGTTCAGCTCGCGACACAATACCTTGCATTTGGTTATAACAGCATCTATTTATCCCGGGACAAGTGTGGGGGGAAACTGGGGTGACCTCAGTGTAACGTGGAAACAAAAAATTTGTTGTTGTTGTTCAGTCGCACAGTCGAGTCCGACTCTTCGCGACCCCATGGACCAGCTCCCGCCAGGCCCTCCTGTCTTCCGCCGTCCTCTGAAGTTGGCTCAATTTCATGTTCGTTGCGTCGATGACACTGTCCAACCATCTCATCCTTTGCCGTCCCCGTCTTCTTTGACCTTCAATCTTTCCCAGCATCAGGGTCTTCTCCAGTGAGTGCTCCCTTCTCATTTGGTGGCCAAA
>NW_015172040.1:517470-539971 GCF_001447785.1 Gekko japonicus | reverse complement strand
CTTAAGGTCCTCTTCACTTTCTGCCATCAGAGTGGTATCGTCTGAGATACTTACAGGGGTGAACTCAAGTGTAGTGTAGAATGTACAAATACCCCAAGATAGTTACAGGGGTAAACTCACGTGTGGTGTAGAATGTAAGTTTGGGGACAGGGTTGAATGAGGATTTAAGGTCTAGTGCGGGAAGGACCTTAGTGGTTGATTAGAATTGCACACGTTTGACGTAAGCTTCGCAGGACGCTATCAATGAGCGAGCCCCCAACTCCTTTGCTGCTTCCTGTTTGGCTGGTTCCCCACTCACACCGAGGGCAATCAAAACTGACTTCCAATTGTCCTTAGCCTCTCGTATCTATTTTATTTTCTTCTGCTCGAGGGCCAATAACAGCATGGGGGTCAATTTCATGAAACCGTCTGGGGATGAGGTTTAAGTCTCCTCTCTCACACAGCCCTTAGACTGTTTCTGGGTTCTGTTAGCATTTTAAAAACACTCAGAGGATCCGATCACAGACCTCGCAGATTCTCATCTAATGTAAATGTATGAGTGCCCCAGAACCCATGTTGCAGAGGACGTTCTACAACACTCACTAAATTGAGACCTCTTTCATCAAAGCCCCCAGGAAGACAAAAATCTGGCACTGCCTCTGGATATTCTGCTACTACCTTGTGGCTCGTTTCTTTTATTACCGCTGCATTTGAGGATCTGTGGCATTCTCTGTGTTGTGTAATGGCTTACTGTAAACTCCTTTGGGCAAGGACTGCATCATTCTGATGGCTGATGGATTATCCCTCAGTAATATGAATGGGCCCCCCCATGCCTCCACATGCAGCTGCTGGTGTGACCTTGGGTCAGTCACAAGTTCTCTCAGAGCTGTTCTTTCAAGGATGGATCTTGGGAGAGCTCTCTCAGCCCCAGCTATCTCACAAAATGTCTGTTGTGGGGAGGGGAAGGGAAAGGAGATTGTAAGCTGCTCTGAGATTCTTTGGGTAGTGAAGGGCAGGGTAAAAGTCCAATCTTCTCTGCTTCTGCTGCTGCTGCTTCTTCAGGGCATGTAACCCAGTATTCTTTGGGTTTGGGTTTGCGTACAGTGCAATTTAAATTAGTTTGATACTACATTTTCAAATGTTTCATTCCCACCTCCATGGAAGTAATATTTTATGGTATTTTCTCTAGTTGTACCCAGGCCTGGTGTGATCTGGTCCATGGGGTCGCGAAGAGTCAGACGGACTGAACAACAACAACCCATAGAACTAAAATCCCCACGTTTTCTTTTCTGCAGCCTTAGAAGATAGGGGGTTTTCAGCTTGTCCTTCAGATGCGTGCCAGGTGTTTGCACTTTGTCCCTTTTTATTGGCTTTGTTACAATACAGGCGGTAACAAGGACACGGGCAATGCTCTTGTAATGCTTTGTCTACTTGAGAACAAACTAGAATAAATATGAATCCAATATTTATTTCCTTGTTCCTTTTTATAGTTCTTTTAAGTCACTGTTTCAATCTCCTGCTTGGAGAGCCAATAAGATTTATCCATCTAGGAAGAGCAGGTCCTCACCAAATGTCCCATAATTTATGTAGCAATTACTGTTTACTTGCTACCAAAGCAAAACCACTTATGGATATGTCAGAGCAAGGAATGAAAGCTTCTAATTCAACTTGAGACATTTCCACTGGGGAATGCGCAGGCTTTAAAAGGTTCATTTCACCGAGAACTGCTGCTAAAGGCCTTTTTACCTTTTTCCAGTAGGTCTCAGGCAAGAGACCTACACATGTCCCCTGCCTTGTGCACAAATCCTACTCAGTCTCTGAGACTAGATTTTTGTAATTTGTTTTCCACTCAGTCATGTCCAGTGTTCCCTTTAAGCTGAGTTAGTGTGAGCTAGCTCAGTTTTTCAGCCTCCAGCTCACAGATTTTAGTCTTCGCTCCAGAGCAAACTAATTTATGCAGCAGCCAAATCGCTCGCTCACAACTTTAATGCCAGTCGCTCACAAACTAGAATTTTTGTTCACAAGACTCCACAGCTTAGAGGGAGCATTGGTCATGTCTTGTGAGGATGCAACAGATGGATGATTGGGGGAGGACAGACTAGTAGGTGGTTTCTACTGGTAGAGACGGTTTATTCAGAATGTCCCCCTAACTCCCTTGTAATGTGCAGCAGCCAGAGGATGCTGGGAGATCCTGGGTCATAGGCAACACAAAGGTCACAGTTTGTCCATTACGAGAAGTTGTGCTCTGTTCTTTCCCCCCACTTTCTATACTTTTAATGAACTGTTGTGGATCCACACATTGCTTTTACTGAAATACATGCAAATCCATACATTAATGAGAACAGATTCAGCTCTGAAGTTAATTGCAGAGACACAATAATAGTTGAAAATCCTTTGTGGTGTCCATACCCAGCAGCACCCCTGATTGTGTTTTATGGTTGTGGGAAGTTGATCTCCTTTTTCAGTTTACATTTGAGGGGAAGATACCAAAAGAAGATGGGTAATGAAGCTGGGATGAATGGGATTGGAGATGGCAGCTCTTCCATTGTTCTGGGGTGTTTTATAGCTCAAGTAGAAAAAGGTGACTGTATTTTCACCACTGAGTCTTAGGACAGATCATGATGGTTCTCCAAGCAGTTTAAAGAGGGAGTCTGGTACAGAGGACAGGAGCGAAAATATTTAACTTCCATCCCTGCTGCTGTGAACTCCCACCCCACCCTGTTGGGAGGAACTACAAATCTTCCATCAGGTGGTCAGCATTTTAGCCCTGTGCAGGCATGACTATTCGCCATGGTTGTTTTATTAACCATGATTAAAGGCTATACCCAGGGCCAGCTCACCCGCTAGGCCAACTAGGCTTTGGCCTAGAGCGCCGGGCCCTGGAAGGGGCGGCGGGCCCTGGATGGGGGCGCCAAAGTCCCCCCCATGGTAAGCACGCCCTGCTGCTGGCCTCGCCCACCTACTTTCTCCCGGCCGGCCTTGCACGCGCATCCCCAACTAGCCCAAAGTCTTCAATAGCCCCGGGCGGCCGCAGAACCACGCGCCCCAGCGAAAGCGCCGCCCGCCACAGGTGCGACCAGCCAGGGAGGGAAGGAAGGGGAGCGGCGCGGCGTGGCCTTCAAAAGGGCCGGGGAGGGAGCCCGCTGGACGCCGGCCAGGGCGCTCGGGACCCCCCCTCTCTCCCCACCTCCCGTGACGCTGAGGAGGCCCCGAGCGGACCTCGACCCAGTGAGCGAGAGGCAGAGCGGCACTGGCTGCGAGCAGAGGGGCTCCCGCCACCGAGATGAGACTGCCGCTCCGCGCCTCGCTGCTGCCGCAGATGAGGCCCTCGCTGCTGCTGCTCCGAGATGAGGCCGCTGCTCCACGCCTCGACCTGGGAGGTGGCCCTCAACCCCCCGCACACCCAGCGCGGCTCCTGCTGCTCCAGCCCCCACAGCGGGGCAGGTGCAAAGGCGGCGGCGGCCGTGCGCCAGGGGCCTTCCGCATCCACGGCCCGCCGCCCGGTGCGGCTCCTGCTGCTGCCGCTGCTCCGCCTGAGGGCGGGCTCCGCTCCTTGGAGCGAGCGGCGAGGCACCCGGGAGCCTGACGGGGAGCCTGGGCAGGCGGGCAGACTCCCAGTTCACGGAGGAGGAGGAGGCCAGGCGCTGCGGCCACCGCCGCAACCCTGGGCAGAGAGAGCAGGGATGCGAGTGGCCCGCAGGTTTCCCTGGCACTCCTTCTTCTTCTTCTTCTCCCCCCCGGGGGTCTAAGTGCAGGTCTCTGGATATAGGCGCCACCGAGCCAGACCCCCGCCGCAGCTCACCCTCCCTCCCCCCTGGGGGGAGGCGGTGGCAGCAAAAGGGTCTCCAGGCCCCACCGGGATGTTGGCATCTGCGCCTGCCTAGGGCGCAGAAGCACCTCGAGCCGGCCCTGGCTATACCTGAAAGTCTAAATCATGGTTTAAGATTAAGCAAACCGTGGTTAGAAATGCACAAAACAAGCTGGACAGTTCCCCCTTTCTATCCTTTTTCTTGCAAGATGTTAAGTCTTAATGTTATTTCTCTGTGAACATCCACCTGGGGGAGGGGCTAGCAGGTTAAATCAGTTTCATTATACATTTGGGGTTTCAACCAGGGGCAACAAGCTATAGTTAGTGTTGGCCATGGTTAATTGTTATGGCTGCACCAGGATATTATCTGAGCCATTCAGAACACCCTGTGAATTTCAGTTCCAGCTTAGGACAGAGAGGTCTTTTTCCCTCTGTTAGCCGTTGAGAAACTCAGTATTCAAATCACAAAGAAGTGTTTCATTTCAAATTGAAATAGCTAACAAAACATGTATCAATATAAGGACGTGTAGGGCACAAATGCTTCTGGTGCTGAGGAAAATTAATAAAGCAACTCATTAACGGCAGTGCCGCTCTCTCCTCTCTCTCTCTCTCTCTGTCTTTCTCCTTCCTAATTCATTGCCACAGATCCTGATTAACTGTAAAATATTCCCAGGTTTAGGACACACTGTCCTCCACCAAAGGCTTTAGCAGGGAAAGGTTATTAGCATTGAATGGGGACTGTTCTCTCTGGAGAGCTTTGCAGATAAAATGACCAGGGAAAGAAATAGCACAACTTCTCAAATTAGCATAATTAGTAATTATCTCTTAATAGCCCCACTTGGCTTTAGAGACTTGGCACTTGAAATTCTGCTTAAAGTTCAGTGAGGAAAAACAAATTTCACACTGAAAATGTCTCAATAACACAGCTGAGCTGCTGAGGTAATCGTCTGGTGTAGGTAAAGGCAAGGAGCGGAGCATATGGGTGGCCACGTAATTTTCACTGTGTTTGTGTTTGCCTGTGTGAAGCACTAAACAAAGGTCTGCAATTGCAGCTCTTCATTTAGGTCAATTCCCTTTTATTTCTCCCTCTTGGAAAAGAAAGAAAAATATGGTTGTTTAACTAGCACAGACCTGCAGTACTTTGCCTGTGAATAACGCTAACTTTGTGTGTGTGTGAAGTTATTTAAGAGAAGCAGGAACAGTACCAGACAAATTAATGAAGGAAATATCAAGTTGTATTACAATCAGGCAATAGCAGACTAAAAAAAATGTGTCTAATGCAATTTATGAAAATTACATTCCAAGAAAAAGGTTGGTAGGACAAGAGACTGGCCCCTTTCCCCCCTGATTCTTCATGGGGAGGAAAAAAATCTGAAAGGTTTTTCAAAATATTTCTCTGGAAAGAATTTTTGCAGTTCCTATTCTAAAGTAATCTCCTTAACAACTCCGGCCAGATTAGAAGCTGTTTAGCTGATACAAAGTTAGAGTTCGATGTGGCCCACAGGCCTAGTTGACTTGGAGACTTGGTTTAAATATGATGTGTCTCGATTTTCCGTACCTGTAGAACCTGTACAATGGTTGCGTCACTGCTGGAAAAAGAAACCATTTTCCCTGGAGTGCAGTGTGATCCTTACCCTTATTTATTAATGCTTGCAGACCATTTGGTCATAAGCAAATAAGAGAATTGTACATACATACATATAAAATACGTTTTTACAAATACAGCAATTGGGTTATCCAATATTATAATACCGATGTTAAGATTTACCAATCATATTCCTTATTTATTTATCCCTTTACTTAATTTGATTATTAATCAGTTTAAGTAATACGTGAGTTCCTTAAGTTGTCATGTCTCTTGTGTCTGAACATTCCCAAAAGAAATGTATTTATTTTTCACATTTATATCCCGCCCATCCCGTAAACGGTCTCAGGGCAGGTCACAGCATGTCAATAAATACAGTAACATTTAAAACACATTAAAACATATAAAAACAGTAGTCATGCTTGCCATAGGGAGAATCCGGCCCATTGATATAACTAAGTATGGCCAGTTATCAGTGGGTGGGAGACCACAACCTTGGGGGGGGGTCATATATGGGCGCCCGCTGCCTCAGCCAAAGACCTGGCAGAACAGCTCCGTCTTGCAGGCCCTGCGGAATTGAATAAGATCCCGCAGGGCCTTGATCTCAATGGGGAACATGTTCCACCAGGTTGGGGCCAGGCCGGAAAAAGCCCAGGCCCAGGCTAGGCTGAGACGTATATGGGAAGAGGTGGTCCCTTAGGTATGTTGGTCCCAGGCCATATAAGGCTTTGAAGCTGATTACCAACACCTTGAAACAAATCCGGTACTCAACTGGCAGCCAATGCAGCCGACAGAGCACATGCCGTACGTGAGCCTGCACAGGCATCGACGTCAGCAGACGCGCCACTGCATTATGTACCAGCTGTAATTTCCGGATCAGCTTCAAGAGTAAGCCTGCATAGAGCAAGTTGCAGTAATCAAGCCTGGGAGTGACCATTGCATGGGTCACCGTAGCGAAGTCCTGGGGGGAGAGAGCGGGCTTCAGTAGCCTGATCTGCCTAAGATGGAAAAAATGCAGATCTGGCGACTGCAGCAACCTGGGCCTCCATAGATAAGGAGGTATCAAGTGTTACTCCCAGGCTCTTCACTGACTGGGCCAGCACCAGAGGTGTCCCTTCCAGTGTGGGAAGCCTGGTGCCCACCTCCAGCCCCCCACGACCCAGGTACAGGACCTTCATCTTCGATGGATTTAACTTCAGTCGACTCTGCCGCAACCATCCAGCCACAGCGTCCAAAGCCTCAGCCAGATTTCCAGGAATGGAGGACGGATGACCATCCATTAACAGATAAAGCTGAGTGTCATCAGCATACTGGTGGCAGCCCAGCCCATAACTCCAG
Source organism: Gekko japonicus (assembly GCF_001447785.1). Taxonomy (NCBI): domain Eukaryota; kingdom Metazoa; phylum Chordata; class Lepidosauria; order Squamata; family Gekkonidae; genus Gekko; species Gekko japonicus. The sequence continues at coordinate 533,261 of NW_015172040.1, read as the reverse complement.
ACTAACTGGGTGAGGGGGCACATATAGATGTTAAATAGCATTGGTGAGAGGATTGCCCCCTGTGGATCCCCACATTCTAGTGGGTACTGTGGGGAGACCCTCTCGTCCCCAACCCTCTGTCCCCAACCATGGAGAAAGGAGGAAAACCATTTCAAGGCAGCCCCCTGGGCTCCTACTTCGGCGAGGCAGTGGGTCATAAGTTCGTAATTGACGGTATCAAATGCTGCCGTTAAATCTAATAGCAGCACTGACCCGCCTCGATCCAGATGTCTACGGAGGTCATCTGTAAGGGCGACCAGATCCGTCTCCATCCCATGGCCAGGGCGGAAGCCAGACTGGAAAGGATCAAGGATGGAAGCATCATCCAGGACTACTGAGACTGTAATGGTTGGGTCAGAGCCACCAAACAAGAATTGGAGCTTAGTTGCAACAGGCAAATCAACATCAGGGAGTAACAAATCAATATACTGAGTACTCAAGTGTTTATATCTTTGACAAGAGAAAAAGACGTGCTCTATTGTTTCAGTGGAACCAAGACCACAGCCAGACAAATGTTGAGAATAGGGCTTTTTAGCATAACACCCACTTAGAACAGCGGTAGGTAAAATGTTGAACCTAGCTAGAAAAAAGGCTCTTCTATAGTCTGGGATGGTCAAAAAGTCTGTATACGGGCAACAGGACTTTGAATATAGAAAGCCAAAGTAAGCAGGAGAGCATACACAACGAGCTGGGAGAATAGTACTTTTTAAATTCCACTGGAATAATCATTTTTTCATCAGAGAATAGGCTGCAGAAAAGGACTTAGTCATCAAGAAGGTCCATCCCCAGCCTTTGATATTTGGCATCAACATAGCGAAGCCAGGAATTAGCATATGAATCCCCTAGGAGCAAGCTTAGACTATCCATAGGAAACACCAGAAGAAGTTTTAATCAGTAGTTAAAAATAGAGGCCCACACTTTTGCCTCCAAGGACTGGATCCCAAGCTCAGCTCTAATAGTAATCTCAGCTACACAGTAAGGAACAGCCAACAACTTTCTAAGAAAGCTATGTCAGATGGAATCTAAGTATTCATCTACTAAGTCAACCCACAAGGGAATGCTATATAGGAGTTGGGTAGCTACTTGAGCTTCAAAAAGCTTAACAGCCAAGGGAATATGTTGGCCACCTCTAGAATAGAAAAAACGCTGGATTCCCTTAGATGTTCTTGAGGCTTGCGTCCAGAGCTTTTTAGTAAAAGATTAATTGGTGGGCCCCTATACTAGCAGAAGCCTTCGTGAAAATATATGAGTCAGGTATAATTCCAGACAGCTGAAAGCAGGCAATTATAGTACCGCTGTATAAGAGGGGACAGATTACACTTGGGGAACTATCGCCCAATTAGCCTTCTTTTGTTCACGGGCAAATTGTACACATCCTATCGTTAAACAGGCTATCTAGTTGGATGATAGAAAATTCTATATTAGACCCTGGGCAAGTGGGCTTCTGGGCTGGCTATTCTACATTGGACCACTGTTTTGTGTTGTCTCATCTCATTAAAAAATATGCATCTTTATCCAAAGGCTCAATTTATGTAGCTTTTATAGATTTAAAGATGGCCATCGACTCGGTCCCTAGAAATAGACTGTGGCAGAAACTCACTAATTTGGCAGAAACTCGCTAACTATGGTATAGGTGCCCGTTTACTCTGGTTAATTTGCAAGCTATATGAAACATCTGAAGCGCTAATATGGATTAATAATCAAGGCTTGTTGTTGGATCCCTTCAAATTACATAAAGGGGTTAGGCAGGGTTGCGTTTTGGCGCCTTCCTATTTTAACCTTTTCATTAACGATCTTCCAGATCTGCTCAGGTGTCCCAGCTCACATGCACCTGTGTTGGCAAATTTTACAATCTCCAATTTAAGTATGCTGATGATACCCTGTTGATAGCCTGCTGTCAGTTCGGGTTGTGTCGATAGCATTTGGAGACAATGAGGGCCTAACTATGAATTATGAGAAATCTAAGACAGTAGTTTTTACAGATAATCTTTGATCCACCTCATATGCCTGGTATTTAAATTGCAATAAACTACAACAAACTGCTAGTTATAACTATTTAGGTCTGAAATTCCAATCCAATTTGACTTGGAAGAATCACCTAGATCTCATTAAAACAGTGTAATAAGATGAGAAATGATACAGAAAACAGGTTTCTCATATAGTGGGGGTTTTGTTGTTGCTTGGCCATCTGTATGTGTTGTATTATTTTTTAACATCATGCATTTTTAAACAAATTGTACAGACACTAACTTCAGTTGTTTGATTTTATTTGTTTATAAAGTTGGAGATGCATTTTTTAAAGCTTTATGATCATGGTTTTTTAATACCGAATACAATTTTTATTTAAAAAATTGAGCTAAGTGTCTGGAGTAGTTTTGTTTTGAATTAAGGAGGTTAGCACTGTGCAGTCCTCCTTGGTGCTCATGCTCTCCCCTGAGTAAGGCAGAGTAAGACTACCTCTTTACTCTGAGTTTGACAGGATGCTAACAAGAGGAAGTAGGGATCATGGAGTTTTACATGGTAACATTTGGGTCTTTACTAAGTGGTAGAGTTCCCACATGGGTGAATTGTCATACTTGTTAGTAATCTAAGGCTGCTGTGGTATTCACCCAAAATATGGACAGTCATTGGGTAGAATCCTCTGTAAAGGAGTGTCTTTCCAACTTTGTTTCCATGGCTTCCAGATTCACAATGCCAGGTATTGTCAATATATTTTGAAATATTTGCATTTTTCTGAGCTATTCGGGTGGGGGACTCGTGATTGTTTGTACTTACCAAGAAGTGATACCTGAGCACTTTGGGAGCTGTATTTGTTCATATATCACGTGGTGAAGAAGTTGGGTTGAGTGTGGCATGCATGTTGGTAAAAGGAGTCTTTTCTTTCAAACCATAGAATTTCATGGCTTGAATTATCATCATTTCCCCCCTTTGCCCAGAGATGATGCGCACAGGTGAATACAACAGGGCTTCAATTTAAAAGAAAATCAAAATCTGAGTTAAGAATGTTTACAGATAATGTAAAATATACACATTTGGGATTTGTATTATAATAGTCATGAACTTCTGTAAAGAAAGAAAAATGAAGTAAGGACAGAAATGCTGCGGCCGATATAGAACAATAAGTGGAGCTTGGCGTCCTCCCAGTTACTGGCTCGGGAGGATGTCATGGGTGTGGCTTGTGTGACAAAACACCTTGAACCAAGTTGAGGAGGGGCTGTGGCCCAGTGAGACAGCATCTACATTGCAAGCAGGAGATTCCAGGTTCAGTCCTCAGCATCACCACTTCAAAAAGGATCAGACTGCAGATAATGTGAAAGACTTTTACCGGAGATGTTAGAGAGATGCTGCTAGTCAAAGTATACAATACTGACCTTACTCAACCATTGGTCTGACTTGGTATAAGGCAGCTTCATGTCTTTAAGCAGCCTGTTGAGAAGCACACAGTTGAGAAATGATCAGTCCTTCCCACATTATAAGGTCTTTTTTATACTTAACCCTATTTCATCCCTTGAAGCGACAGGAATATCCTAAATCTGGCAAAATCAAGGCAACTGGAAAACCTGGGGCTTAGTAGAAGTGGAATGGGCACACTCCTGTGAACTTCTATAGAATCCTATATAAAATTAAGGGAGAGACGGATATATATCTTTATCCCAGGTGATAGTAAGAAAAAGAAGGAATCTTCTGACATCTAACTGCCAAGAAGGAATCTGTGAACAAAGGAAGCTCCTTGGCAAACTTCCAGTAGTTGGAGAGAGGGCTGATAGTAGTACCAGAACACAAGGGAAGGCTGATTGTGAAAGAGCTGGTTTTTATCCTTGCATTGAAAGTTGTGAGAAGGCTAATAAGAGATAAGAAGTGCCCTGCTGGATCAGACCATTGGTCCATCTAGTCCAGCATCTTGTCTCACAGAGTGGCCAACCAATTCTTCTGGAGGTCCAACAACAGGACACAGTGACTGAGGCTGTACCTGATGTTGCCTCCTTGCATTGGGAATCAGAGGTTTGCTCCTTATGAACAGTAGCTTGCAAATCAAATACTGAGCTTTTTCTTCAGTTGAATTTGAAGAAATAGCTGGTTTTGATAAAATTTTAGGTATTGTCAGGATGGCTATTGATGTCACTAGTTGTCACTATTTCCAACTTTCCTAGGATGATCTGGGTCCAGGATACATCAAGGGTTGCCTTTTCTGATATTGTGTGTGCCTTCACCATCTGAAGTGTGAATAGCTGCCCATGTCCTCTGAGCAGTGGCACCAAGACTATGGAGTTTGATTCCCAGGAGGATCACCCTCCCCTCATTTGTGGGGGGATGAAGAGAGCAAGGAAACAACTGCTGTGGGTTTCCATCCAGGATGAGTGCATTTGTTTTTATTGCAAAACTGACTTGATGTCTTCTCCAAGTATGCGAACAAGGAAGAATAACCACACACATTCCTTGTCTAAAACCATCCTTTATGTCCTGTAACATGGGCCACCTTTTCTATCCTTTTGAGTTCCCATGTTCCAAAACCGAGTTTTCTGAGATACTTGCTCTTAAGACATATCCTGTCTCTACATTTGACAGTTCTCTTGAAGAAGAAAAAAATGCAGTGCTTGGGGCTTGCAGGTGGGTAGAACAAGAAGCTTTTCTCTTTCTGTGCTATAAATGCTAGTTTAGTGCCAAACCAACGTGAAAAATAGGAAATATGAAGATAAACTGCTCAGAGCAGGTTGACGGCTATTATAGAACGGAGAGGCTGCTGCTCTTGTGACCAGAAGAAGGGGGAAAGGACTTGGCTTGAAAACTCTAATTAAGGCCGGCCAAGGTCCATTAGCTCATCTTCACTCATAGCATCCTGGATTCACACCCTATGGATCATCCTTATTATACCAGTTCTAGGTGAGAAATGTGATTAAGCAATCCACTAAGGCTCTGTGTTTCAGCCATCTCTCTCTGAAAGCTTTTCAAACAACCCTTTATCAACCAATAAAATTCAGTTCAAAATGTAGAAAGTGTATGACGGCTGGGTGGCGGTGTATGAGAGAGAGAAGAAATGGGAACTGGATCAAAAGCAATGAAATTGCATGTTGAAAAATATGGAAATGAGAAGAATTTGAATCAATGGCCAAATGGAAAAGAATTAGAAAAGCAGCAAAGCTGTATGTAAATATTTAGAAGGAAGCAGATTTGAGAGCTGGGTGAGCAGGACGAAGAAACCAAGCTCGTTTTTTCTCTTGGCAAATAAGAACTCAGAAATCATGTTCGGCTTAACAAAGGCCTTTTTCACAACAGCAGTGACTTCATTTTTATCAAACAATTTAAGGCTTGGTTCGTATCTTACATGAGTGGTGGGATTACATGAGTGATGGTCTGCAAAATGTCAATCCATGACATTTTGCATGAAAGTGATTTCTATACAGATCAGCCAGTTTTTGACAATATATAATTGCTGAGTTTTTGAATTTAGGCCGATTACCACAATTTTATTGGGGGGGGGGCACATATGGTTGAAATTGTCTGAACGGTATGGGAAACTACTTGCCACAAACTGCTCCGTGTATGGAATGACACCCACACTTTCACCATACTACATGGCTGTTGATGTCATAGGTAAAGGTAAAGGTTCCCTTTCTCGAAAGCCAGTCAAATCCGACTCTAGGGTTGCGGTGCTCATCTCCGTTTCAAAGCTGAAGAGCCAGCGCTGTCCAAAGACATTTCCGAGGTCATGTGGCCGGCATGACTAAACACCAAGGGGCACGGAACGCTGTCACCTTCCCACCGAAGTGGTACCTATTTATCTACTTGCAATTTCTTGCTTTCGAACTGCTAGGTTGGCAGGAGCTGGAACTAGAGATGGGAGCTCACTCCGTCATGCGGCACCCGGGTCTCGAACTGCTGAACTACTGACCTTCCACAGCCTGCAGTTCAGCGTCTTAACCACTTGAGCCACCGCAGCTCCTGTTGGTGTCATACAGCCCATGAAACAAGTCCTGAAAAATTACTGGCCCATAAAAATGGTACTAACCATCCTGCCCACACACTCTTGTGTTTTATACAGGTGAAAAGAACCAAGTTTTGTAAAGGTTGCTGCATGGTACCTGGAGGAGAATTTTACTTACCATAGGTGATCAGATAATTGGATGTTCAAAAGTCTGATATACTTAGAATCAGAACCACAGAGTTGGAAGGGGCCATACATGCATTGTCCAGCCGCTGCTTAAAGACTGCCAGTGAGGGGGAGGCTCGCCACCTCCTGAGGCAGCTGATTCCACTGTTGAACAACTCTTACTGTCAAAAAGTTTTTCCTAAGATTCAGCTGGTACCTTCCTGCCCTTAATTTAAATCCATTATTGTGAGTCTTATCCTTATGCCAGTTCTCCTCAAAGGGGAAATGAAGTAAGGAAGTTCAGACTCCAGTGTTTTAATGTGGGATGCAAGGTGTGTATATGTACCTACTAAGCAGATTACACTTTGAAAAATTGCCTTCTGTGACTACAACACATACATGGTTTCTCTTGGGGAACCGCTGGGCAATGGACAACATTAAATAAAAATAGCCACAAAAGTAATCCTTGCTATCAAGTGCCTGTTCAAATAAAAGAGTTATTCTGCCACTTCAAAATGTATTTGGGCTAAGGCTTTGTTGGACCCTCAAACTAGGGTGAGCTTATTCCATTTGCAGAGCTGCAGCTCCATGCACTTGCGCCCTGGCATTCAGATACACTACACAGGTGGTTGATGTTTGCCACATGCTTCTGTGGTTAGAATGTTGGATGAAAGTCTGGGAGGCCCAGATTCAAGTCCCCATTCTGCCATGATACTTGCCAGGTAACTTGTGGGCACCACACACACAGCCTCACCTGTGCTGAGGGTAAAATAGGAACGAGAGAACAACATTAGCTGCTTTGTCCTCCTTAGAGGAAGAATGAGCAACAGAGTCACTATCAAGCATATGGTGAATTCTGTTTGTTTGATACATTCTGACTTATGTTTGTTGGACATGCTAAGGGAATACCATCATTTTAAAAGGACAAGTAAATTAGAAAATCCAGCAGCCCCAAGACGATCACCCCCCTAGAAGTACATCAGTGTTTTATGCTGTTCATATTAATGCCATTTGTCCTTGTGAATAATATCTAATGATGAGTTAATTAGATGGGGGTAGGGTCTTTTGGCAAACTTTCTTCTTTAGAAATAGGGAAAAATTTTAAAAAATCACTGAGCTATGCCTGTAACACTTTTAAAGTTATACTAACTAAAAAGAACAACACATGATGGCAAAAAGTAACTAAAAAGAGCACGGTCATGCAACTAGGTTTTCCAGGTTGTCCACTTTGATGGGCAACCACCTGGTGTTGGTCTCCAGCCAGTACTCAAATGAGCAGTAGAAACGGGGGTGGATGGGGGAATGGTGTCGTGTGATGCAGTGATGTCATTTCTGGGCACTTACCCGGAAGTGACATTTGATGCTGTTTTTGACAGTCTGTGCCACTGCCAGTGGAGGGCTGGCGTCGCTACATGCGGCCCTACTCTTCACACTGATCTTTCTCGCTGAATCCAAGAAAAGCTGTTTGTTGAGAAATCAGAAATGTAAAGAACCAACTTCTGATGTTGTGCTTTACATAAGTTCGGCACATGCTTGTTGGTAACATGGGGCCAAATACTCCTGAGTCCAGACCTTGCAAATTGTGCTTTTATTCTGAGGCCTGGCTTAAGCTGCATGTATCATATGAGACAGGCCAGCAGCATTTCTGCTTAGCTTTTCTAGCCTTTGCAGAGAAAGATTTCTTTCCTTCTCTTCTTATTTTCTACTGTAATCACAGAAATTCCACCTTGCCCGCTGAGCCAAGGACACCTACCAAGCAATTTAAGGTATTAGCAAGTAGAGGGGCCTTGTAATTAAGGGATAAATAGGACAAGTGCCCTATTTCACCCGGTAGAAATCGAGTTGGTGAGTGAATAAAATAACAAGGCATGCTGTGTTTACTTCTCCCTATGTAACTGTCAAGGTTTACTGCAAGCCTTCTGAGATACGGGTCTCGGGAGTACATCTGACTATGGGTGATTTGGGACCATTTCATTCAGAACCAGTCAACGTATTGGTGCAGCAGGCCAAGAAACAATTGTGGGCTTTAACAGAGGCAAACTGATCCTGGACAAAGGCTTTGCTGTTTAACTTCTCATGCAATGAATGACTGAGAAGAAAGTGACTTGGGGTACATGGATTTTTCACATTTGTATCCCACCCTTCCCAGTGGGCTCAGGGCGGCTAACAAGGGCGGGGTAATTACGGTGCCATAATTAAAACATATAAAACATAATATAAACATTCACATTAAAACAATGGTGCTCAGTCAATTACTGAACTCATGAGTCCAGGATGGAACAGCACAGTTCCAGGTGGTACTCCCATGGTGTTTATACCCAGTGGAGACGGCGTGTTAGATCTTCTTAAGGTTGTCCATGTTCTTCCTCAGGGCCACGTCAGTAAATCCAATACGGAACCATGACGGTGGTGGAATAGTGGGGCGGCGGCTCCTACTTAAAGTCCTGGCGGAAGAGCTCCGTCTTACAGGCCCTGCGGAACTGTATAAGGTCCCACAGGGCCCGGATCTCCCCCGGGAGCTCGTTCCACCAGGTAGGAGCCACCACCGAAAAAGCCCTGGCCCTGGTGAGGGCCTTTGAGAGGATGGAAGTTTCTAGTGTATGAAAAATCAATAGCAGAGTGAGAAGAACCCAGCCATGACTTGAGGGTTCAATAACTACACGTAGTTTTGATTAGGATAATCTGTAGTTTTGATCTGGATAATTTGTTCAACACCTGGCTTGACACCTATCAAAAAGGGATGGGCTGCTTGAGTAACTGGGAGGAGTGAGCATGAATGTGCTTGAAAACATTTCTGTTGTTCTCAACTAACGGTCTTCCTATCTGCTATAGAACAATGAAGAGTTCTGGGATGTCTTCCTCCAGAAACTAATGGAAATGTCTTGGCTGTTTCCCCTGAGAATCTCTCCTTATAGTGGTTTTTGAAAGCATGAAAATACAAGCCATAGCAAATGTTGGATTCTTTTAATCTCTGTTTCTGTTGTGTTTTAGTAAAATGTCTTAGACTAAAGGCTGGTCTGAATTTACTTTGCTATGTTTAAGATATCTAGTCTAGCAAAGGACTTTGCTTCATTAGATATTACTGGCAAATGTTTAGCTTACCCATGAGCATGGCCATTCTGAAGTAACAGAAAATTCTTCTGGAGCGATGTACATTCACATCTGTTTGTTTGGATGTATGTCACAATGACCCTTATTATGAACTTTATCTACCTCCCTGTTGTACAGCTGTTGATTCCTTTGCAGAACTGGAACACTTGGAAGGGGCAGAGATGTTGGTTACCACAGTAAACTCATGCCATTGTGCCTCTCACAGACTGTACCACTGTTTTCTTTTGTTCTGTTTTCTCCTTCCTAGTTCAGATAGGAAGTCGTTTGGGAGTGGGAGGAAAAGGGACAGCTTGGCTACATTTTTAATGTGTGATGATGCAGACAGAGCACATCAGCAACATTTGGTTGGACATGGGACGGGAACAAAATGTATAATTGATCTGTGTGTCCTGTTTGCTACACATCTGTGTTGGTCCAAATCTGATCTTGGATGGTTTCCATAGTAAGGACTGCTTGCAGATGTTCCAGCTGGGTAGATGGACAAGATTGATCGTGCACTCGGTTGTTCTTCATGTCCCTTCTTGCTTTCACATCTCAAAATATTCTTGGGGTAACAACACTTTGTAAGTAGCTCTGAGTGAGGAAGGGCATTTTAGGGGTTCAGGGATTACAGCAGTCCTTTTGCATGTACTGGATGTGCAAGAATATGCTCTTGAACATGGATGTTCCTTTCAAATAAGATGCCTGGCAACACAATATACACTATGCTTACAGTGAGTTTCCAGGAACCTCCGCCTGTAAAATGAAACAACCCAGTGCCTCGTTAGCTATTGACTTTCTGTATATGGCTAACACCATAGAAACGTATTCCTGGTTTCATACAAATTGGCTGCTTGTCTGCTTTTTTGTTGTTGTCGTTCTTACACAAGTTCACAGCCTTAGAAGTGCTCAGACAAGGATCATTATAAAAGCCCTTCTAGCCTCTTCTTTCTTACCCTGCCTTCTGGTCATGTTACTCTAATGATGAACTCTAAGCAGTTACACCATTCATTTAATTTAATTTAAGAAAGAGGTCTTTTGCAATTCCTTGCGTGTCTCTGCCTTTTGGACCTTCTCAATTTTTCTACTATATGTTTGCAAATTAATTATTTAATGAACTTGGCTAGGCTTTTTGTAAATTCCATTATCACCAGCTTAAAATGTGTGCCCATTTTTAAAAGAATAGTTTGAATATACCCGTGGCATCACATGATGCAGAAAATCTGTTAGTTCGCAAGGGTTTATTGTTTGTTCAATCTGATAGTATTAAATTCAGATTGTATTGTATTTTATCCGTGGGTTTATCAAGATCCCCATGGTTTTATAAGCTACTTTGGGGGCACTCTGTTGCTGAACAGTGACTTACAAATGTTTTAATAAAATAGAAGCAGAGTTTTACTGTTTAGATGATTTATCAGATAAAACCTTTTCATTGACTCCACGGTGCACTTGATTAGTTTTGTAGCATCGGTTCTTTTAAATGTCATTTGTTTTCTTAACGTAAGTTCTTATTTAAAATGGCTGGGGGCAGGTGCTCTTTTCGACAAATCAACACGCCCCTTCTTCACACAGAAGGCAGTGCCTCTTCCAAGATGGCACTCTCTGACATGCATCTGCCATCTAAAAAACAAAGAACAATTATTTTAAAATTCCAAGCTGCTGTCATGTACTGCCACAGCCATATGGGGATGAGATGGGCTATAACTGAAGAATTCTGTAAATCCAAAGAGTTGAACCCAAGTCTGCATTACAAGAAAGGAAAGGCACTCCTGCTATTACAAAAAGGAGATAAATCTGCTCCAGTTTTCTCTTGTTGCACAGCTTTTCTTGTTCTTCTTTCCCCCCCGTGCTATTCCCGAGTATCCCCCAGCCCACAGGAGTGGGAATTCTGCTTGTCCAAGTAGACAGAACTGGTTGTAGATTCATCATAATCAACATCAGGGCTATTTTTGGGCAGAAACGCACAGGAACAGAGTTCTGGCTGGCTTCTGAGTTGGCCACACCCACGCCTACAGCCAAACGTGGCTACAGAGGGAAGGCCTGGAGAGTAACCCCCCTGCGACTCCAAGGCGGGCGGGCCAGGGGGGGCCCTGGAAGGATTGGGGAGGCATTTAAATGCCTCCCTGTGCCTTCCCTGGCCTGTCCAAGGGCTGGCTTGCATGGGCTCCCTGCAGTTGTGGGGCGTCCAGGCAAGCCAAGGGAAGGCAGTTTAAACTGCCTTCCCTTCCCTTCAGTGGGGGCTTGCCCGGGCTCTCGGCAGCCGCGGGGCACCTGGGCAAGCCAAGGGAAGGCATAGGGTGTGGCATAATATGCTAATGAGCTGTGCTGTCAGGGTTGTGGCATAATATGCTAATACGTTTCTGCTGTTGGGTGTGGCCTATTATGGTAATGAGTTCCTGCTGGGCTTTTTCTACAAAAAAAGCCCTGATCAACATAATGCCCTCTATCATGGCTAGCGAAGATTCCTTAGGGCTTTCAGAATAACAAACACTTTTTATGGTGGTTGCTCCTCTCCACAGATACCACTGAGGGTTGGGTACCTTTTAATAACGATGAAAATGTTTTGCAAAAGCCCCCCTCCCACCCCAGCTTTTAGCTCATGCAACCTGGCTGAAGAATTGTACAGCGTTATATTTTGCTGTCACTTAACTTGGCTCCATGAACATGTTTAGCTGTTCTTCCAGCTTCCAATATCCTCCTTGTTACTGTAGTTCATGCAGTGCAAAAAAGAAATGTCGGTACAAAGGAGTGACATCTTGTGGATTCTTCTCCCTCATTTACCTGCCTTGATCTCTCTCCCCCTCTCCTCCTTTTCCTGCTGGCCTATAAAAATAATTTCTTACAAAGTCGCTTACTCTCGCTCTGAAGTTTTATTGTAATCGACACTGACCTTTGAAACCACCGAGCCTACAGGGGGCTACATTATAGACTTTAGGTCCCTGGGTGCCCCTTAGCTGTCATAATGAAGGAAGTTTACTGTGGGAAAGTGAATGGAGCTAGCATGTTTTGAACCATATGGTAATTATCTGCTATCTGTGCAAAAGATATAAAGTGTTGTTTACCGGTTGTGAAAAGAGCATCTGAGAAGGGATTCCCTGGAGAAGTTAGGCAGAGAGATTTGGCACAGTGGCTGCTCTTCAGATGGCTGGTAATAGACCCTATAAATTTGGAATATGCTGTTGTTAATCAGCAGAGATTGGAGACTGTTGGCTCATAATGTTTCAGCTTAAAGGGGCAGGTGATTGTCTTGCCAAGCAGAGGGTTTTTTTTTTATATAACTGTAATTGAATTATGCAAATGGTAATTGCTAGGGGGGAAAAGAACAGAAATGTGGGAAATGATGTTCTTAACTCTTTGAAGTCAACAGTGCATTTAATAGAGTGCAGGGAAAATCCCTCCCGATAAAACTGGAAAATAGATTATTATTATTTTTAAAAAGGGAGAGGTAAGTATATTAAAAGGAATTTTTCTAAGTGACAGAGTTCTCCTATGCTCCTTTACTCTTCTTGAATGAGCACAATTGAAGTAGAAGCATTTCCACGTGCTTGCAAGGATCATGCAGCATGTTTCTACCAATGTTTCTCTACTGAGAAAGGAGGAAGAAACTGGTCATGCTTGGAAGGGGAGCCACACAACAGTGCAAAAAAGCCAAAACGTTTAATTCAGGGTATTAAATTATTCAGAAAATTTGCCAAGCCTCATTTGAACAAATCTCCTTAAACCGCTTTAGCATCTTAATAGCAAGACAATGTGTTGTGAAATTCCAGCAACACAGTTTCCAGAAGCTACAATTCAGGGCTTGTCTGACACTTTCTCTAAAGTTGGCCTCTGCGCTGTGGTAAGCAGGCAAAATCAGCTTAAAACTATTGATGATCAACTCCATGACAATCTTGTTCTCTGCCAGGATTTCCCAAACAAATAAGGATAAGTGATACTTTTTTGTTTGTTTACCACTGATTTTTGGCAGATGGTTTCTGTGATTATTGGGCTCATCTCATTTTACCATCCTTTTCATTCACCTATTGAAAGGTAAAGTGGAAAATAAAAGCCACTTATTCGTCGTTACCACTTAGAAGAAGCATGCCACATGATGGTGTCTACTACTTGGGAGATGGTCCTGTTTGGATGCTGAACTCAAGAATGTCAGTGCTACCATATTCCCAGTATCCAGGAATGTGTCAGTTTTTGGCTTTGATGAGCTTTCTTTTCTGTTGATTATTGTTTCCTTTCCTTAGTATTTTACCTGAATGGAACATAAGGATTTTTCCACACGTGCCATCAAGAAAAAGGGAAGGATGTTCAATGTTCCCTCTAAGCTGAGTTAGCGTGAGCTAGCTCACAGTTTTTTAGCTTCCAGCTCACAGATTCTTGTCTTAGCTCAGGAAGGATGGCTCCAGAACAAACTAATGCATGCAGTAGCCCAATCTTTCGCTCACAATTTTAATGCCAGTAGCTCACAAAGTAGAATTTTTGCACACGAGACTCCACAGCTTAGAGAGGGAGCATTGGGGATGTCTTATTTGCATTCATGTTACATACAGGATGTCCCTCCCCTTCAAGGGGATTGTCTAGTGTTCAAGGTTGCCATCCTTTTGGGCCAATACAATATTTATATTTGGAAGAAGAAGCCATGTAATGCCTTTTATTGGAAACCATCTAAACTGACACAGTATGCTGTGCTGGTTTCTGAGTTCTGGACATCTGTTCTTCATGCTACTTGTTAAAAGGGAGGTGGGTGGGAGAAAAACATATTTTCTGAGGGCCTCTTATCTGTGTATATGTAAAGTCTGGGAAATTCAAGGTAGAGCTGTGATAGGATTGCCCCTTTTGACCTTCTGGGGAAAAGAATGGACAATAGCAATTTCCAGTTGAAAATATAGCAACCTGTTTTGATTAAATGTCTCTGGAATACTGCCTTTTATATTTATGTTAAAATGCTGTGTGTGTTCTAGATTACACTGCACTGATTTGAAGCTAACTTGTGCTGTTAGAATGGTATCTAAACCTGTTAACATTTTTTTTCTAATCTAGTTTTTAGTCTTCCAGTTCTGTGATTATTCCCCATCTTCTCTATTTTGCAATAACCAGATCAATTCACCCTTTGATGCCTCTTTCCTTCCCCCTTTAAGTAAAAGCAAGGTTGATGTACAGACAAAAGAGTGGTGCATACATCAGCACATGGAGAGTTAACTTGTATCTCCTTCTCAACCAGCAGGGTCCTTTCCTTAGCAAGAGGGTGCCAGCTCATTTGCAGAGCACATTGAGCAAAGCACATCCAACAATCAAAACCTGCTTTGTGAGCATCTGGGAGTTTCTAATTGAAAACTTGAAATCACTAGATTGATGTTTCATTTATTTAAAATACTATAATCCCACCTTTCCAAAATTGTTGAGGATGGCTCACGGTGTTATTAAAATAGATACCTGCAAAGCCACCGCATAATTCAATATATATACATACAAAAACATTCCAAAAACATAATACTGGGTAGAAAGTTCACATAAGCTGATAAGGAAGTGGTTTTGGTCTTCATTATCTGTTTGGGATACATTAACAAATGTGTTCCTGTAGAAAGTAGTGTGTGGGAAAAGCCATTTGAAATTGCATCTGTGGGTAAGGCCAAAATGGGTGGGATAAAAATCAATAAAATAAAGAAAATTAATGAAAAGCTGGTTTCTAAGGGTTGGGTAGGAATGGAGATGGACAGACTCTGTCCAACATTCTGCAGTTAGACCAGGGGTCCCCAACATGGTGCCTGCAGACGCCGTTTCTGGTGCCCACCAAGTAGGGTTGCCAAGTCTTCTTACCTTGGCAGCGGGGAAGCCTCGCCGGGCTCTGGGAGCTCCTCAGTGGTGCGCGCGCGCCGCCAGCACATCACAGGAAGTGATGTGCTACGTCACTCACGTTGAGGGCGTGGCCCAGATCGTCAGAGGGAAAACCATAGAGTTTTCCCTCTGACGACCTGGGCCACTCCCCCAACGTGAGCAAAGTGGCTGCGTCACCTCTGGTGTGCTTCGGGGGCTGGGGGAGTTCCCCCCAGGGCCCGATTCCGTGGCGGCGGAAATCGGGCCTCCAAAGCAGGGGTTTCCCCGCCCCCACTTGGCAGCCCTACCACCAAGTGTTTTAAGAAGTGGGCAGGGCCAGTAAGGTTTCTGATTGACTAACTGTGCAGATTTTTTTTTTAAATGTTGCTTTAGCAAGCAGCTGCAGGGACTTTGTTGCTTGGTGTATTTCGTCCTTTGTACTATTTGACCCCTGAAGAAGGCTCTTGTGAGCCAAAACGTGTCAGGTCATACACTGTCCTTTTTGTGCATTTGTCACATTTTATGAGGCTTTACTTGGGCCCCTACAAGGTTTTTATATGTCTTTGAAATAAACACTCTTTTGTCTATACTTACTTACGTGTTTAACTTTTGGCCCTTAATAAGATTTCTAAACTTCCTTTGGAGGTTTTTGCTTGGTTGGTTTAGTTTCTCCCCCCCCCCTTCTTTTTTTGGATAAACTTTAGTCCTGAATGGTCTGGGACTGGCATACCTGAAGGCCTGCCTCTCTCAATATAACTCCCCCCCCCCC
>NW_015172040.1:502346-516968 GCF_001447785.1 Gekko japonicus | reverse complement strand
CCCCCCCCCACGCTGCTTGCGCTCATCTTTGTGCAATTTTTTTGACAGTTATCTGGTCCTTGGGAAGTCCATCTTGTTTCCACCAGGGCGAGAGCTTTTTCCATCCTGGTGGAATTCTTTATCAGAGGAGACACATGCCCTGTGGGACCTGTTGAAGTTCCACAGGGCTTGCAAGATGGAATAGTTCCAGTAGGCCTTCCATTAATCACTCTGTTTTCAGCTGTTATTGGTTTGCCAGATGTTTTCTGTTTTGAACATTTTTAAGTACTAGGAGAATTTCAGTATTTTAGGTGTTTTAATGGTGATGCTTATAACTTTGTTATATTTTTTAAAATGCAGTGAGCCATTCTGAGCCCCGCATTGTGGGAGATGGGTGGGGTATAAATCTCAAAATAAATAAATAAAACAAGAGTAATGTACTTATGTGATCCAGTGTAGAGCAGTATTTTCATAATTTAGCATAAAATGTACGAAATGCATCTATCAAAGGAAACAACTAACCCATAATGCTTTGTCTTACAGAAACTGATAGAATAGGTCATGAAATGTGGGATTCCCAGATATATAAGCATTACTGACACAAACTAGACTTCAAAGCATATCAAGACAAGAATGTTCTAGTTTCCTCCAGCCATGAGAGCTGCATATACATTTATGGCACTCTGTAAGTACCAGATAATAAGTAGGTTCAGGACATTACACTCAATGAGCTACATCTTGCTTTCTTTAAATAAGATTATTGAGCATAGCCAGAACATTAAGCTATCAAAATCTTCATAAAGAATTTTTTTTAATGCCTTAGGCCTGGAACCTTTCAGCCACTTTCCCCTGATTAGAATCATTTTGCTTTGATGGTGTGACTTCAAAGTCTGTGGTTTGGAGATGGCAGCTTGGGCCCATAAAAGCGAATGGCTCACAAAGCAGAGATCATCAAATGAACTCCAGCCCTGATGGGTAATAAGAGCAGTGCTTTCTATCAGGTCAGTGATCTGCTCACTTGAGAATCTTGCTGGTGGGCCTCTTTAAAAAAAATTAGTCTGTAAGGACAGTCTTGGGCAATAACTTTGAGTTTAATTGCTCTGTAACGATAAATTTACCCATGTGGTGATCTCCATGTTTTAGGGGTGTGCTATGTATGAAACACTTTAATAATGCCATCTGCACATATTAGCTGCTTCCTGTGGGGACTACCATTGGTTGCACTGTTGGGATGCTAGGGAGACTTTCCTTATACCTTTCTGCTAATCTTGTATAAGAGGTTTAGATTTGGCATGAAGTAGTCCTTTTCAGACTGTGTCATGTTGATCTATCACGGTATCCTCAGCACTTGCGCTGTTCAACTTTGGCCCTTCTTGCTCAGCACTTGAAATGTCCATGAACATTCTGCGTCCTCACATGGCCAGTGGCAGAAGAAAAAGTGCCTTTGTTTTTCCAAAAGACAACAGGTCTAGCTGTCTTTATACCATACTACCATACTATGGAAAATCATGTTTAAGTCACTTTTGTTGTATTTAATGTGTGTTAATGGGACAAAAGATCTTCTTGCCGTTTCCATCACAAACTATTTGTGAATGGTTGATAGGATAGCCGGAACATGGTACTTTTTCAGAAGTAGGGACCTTGAGGGTGAGGTTCGCTCAAAACATGGATGGTTTTATACCTTAGAGGTGTGAGTCCTGTGAAACAGCTGACTATTAGTGAGGGTTCAAATTTGTGAAATTCCCTAATTTTTCAAAGTCTTGACAAATAAGTTCTACAATAAATCTGATTAGAGACGTTTTGCCCATTAGGTGTTATGTTAAAATGCCATTTGTACCAAGGCAATCTGTTTATACTGTTTCACGTATATCCTAGCTCTTGGGTGGTAAGGGTGAGAAAAGATTTCTGTGTCTTAATATTCTCATTCACTGCTGTTGGTGCCAAACACTTAATATCGAGCAATTATGTGTGGAAACGCGCACACATCAACACCTTGTAGCGCATAGCATGCCCTTTCACAACTTACAGCTGCCACTGAGGTACATTTTGAACTATGGCTAACATGTGGTAGGACAGTTATGTTTTTCTAATATATCTTTAATCAAAAGAAGTATCATTATACTGGATTTTAAATCTGGGGTGGACTGGCTGCTGGAGAGTGAAGGCCCGCCTTTGCCTATATGAGCCCATCATCCAGTTTATGCTCATCACGTCAGAAATTGCTAGTTGTACCTCCAGCGTACCCCCCATTACTACCTGCTCCCCCACCTTATCTATTGTGGTTCCATCCCTTTAGAATAAAGCTTCTGTGGAGATTTGTATAATTTTTTCACTGCAAGCTTTTAAATGGGCACTCAACACTGTATTGTTCTAACATGTCTTCTTTGTGTTAACATTGTCTTATTGATTGTCTCTAGATGGCTGTCTCATTGATGGTCTATAGGCTGCTGTTTGTATTGAGCTTTGAGCCATTTATTGTTGTGACTGTATTGTTGTATGCATTATATTGAGGAGCATTATTGATTATGACTGTGTTTTGTGATATGATGTTAGGTGCCTTGGCCTCTTAGGAGGAAAGGTGGGAAACAAATATTGTAAAATAAAAATCAAATAAACCAAATATTACTTTCAGTGGGCAGAGTGTAGCTTTCGGTAATGGGTTATTACCTCACTGAGAATATTTGACACTTTTCTCTCCAAAGGGGACCAAAGCAGTTAACCATATGGGGGGGGGGAAGTAATAGAAAATATGTATAATTAAACAAAACAGAAAGTAACCAACTATAATTTGGGCTGGACTTGAATTCTTAGGCCAGCTCATTTAAGGCCACAGGGCATGAGCCAAAGGTTGAAACCAAAGGCTTCTGCCCTTTGGCTTACACCTTTGCCCATGCTCAAGTTTTATACCTGGAGAGAGGAAGACCAGGGGAGGGAAGCACAAAAATTTTATAAATGGTAGCCATAATGGGTTTGGGTAGTTTTCCTTGGGTTTTGCAAGCATTGCCTTATTTTCACCTATAAATGTTGGAAAGTATGCCATCACACACACACTGAACACTTATTCTAAACTTCAAATACTGCATTTTGACATTCCAAAGTCTGGATTTGAGGCATTCCCCTTGCTCCCAGTTTGATTCACCTTTGCTATCAACTGGGCTACTGCGAGGAATCAGGTACTGGTTATAATATGCTTTTTATGACACAGTCCTCTGTGAACATAGAGCCTTTCCTTTCATGTAATTCCCATGGAATTCAAAGAGAGTAACTTCCAGGTCCATATGTGTAGGATCTGGCTGAACCTTCAGGGGATGAACAGTCAGCAGCAGTCTCATGTTGGTGTAAGAGAATATAGTAGGTATCTGCAATCAGTTGAATCTGCAGGGTAAGAAGACTGTGGTTTTGTTCTGTTACTGTCAGTATTTGGTATGGTTTCTGAATGCGAATGTTGTCTTATTGGCAAGGCTTGCACACAGATGTGAGACATTAACATAGTGGATAATTGGATATTGCAAAAGAATTATCCAAACGTAAGTGACTAATGGGATAATATCCCCAGCTGATGAAACCTACATTCCTCCATCTTTCGGAGTAGAAGGAAAGTAGCTATAAGAACCCAGTAATCCTTTGAATTGTACTAATTTTTTTAGTGGCTTTCTGTAGATTATAAGGAAAACTCACTAAATATGTGTGTGTATTTATATATACAGAAC
Organism: Gekko japonicus; assembly: GCF_001447785.1. NCBI lineage: Eukaryota > Metazoa > Chordata > Lepidosauria > Squamata > Gekkonidae > Gekko > Gekko japonicus. The sequence goes on along the minus strand of NW_015172040.1, from coordinate 513,279 downwards.
ATGTCTGTATTTAAATCGTACTGTATCTATAAAAACTGTTAAGTCCCAATACTGTCAAATTTATATAGATATTTTGAACTTTTACAGTGTTGCCTTTCAAAGCAATCAAGTTAGAACAATAGCTTTACATTTTCTAAATTTTGGGACTTCTCTCTGCAATAACTCTTGCCATGGAACACCTGCATGTTGAGAATTCTGGGAGAGCTCTGTGATGAGAATTCATCGGATCATCCTAGAATTTTTGTTTTTAGTTAAAAACTAGCCAAGGGTGGGACTTATGTATCAGATTGGGGCTGTGGCACTAGGAGGTAGTAGGGCCAACCTTTTCTATCGCTCCGGTTTCTTGATAAATATCATGACCAATGCTCCCTCTAAGCTGTGGAGTCTGTGAGCAAAAATTCTACTTTGTGAGCTACTGGCATTAAAGTTATGAGTGAGTGATTTGGCTATTGCAAAACTTAGTTTGCTCTGGAGCCCTCCTTCCTGAGCTAAGACAAAAATGTGTGAGCCGGAGGCTAAAAAACTGTGAGCTAGCTCACACTAACTCAGCTTAGAGGGAACACTGGTCATGACCCTCCCCCAGCCCTGCTGTTTGCCTTGCAGGAAGGAAACACTGGGCTGGATCCAGCAAACTGTTATTTGCTCGCCCAATTCCCCTCCTTATTATATTCCTTATTGCACATGATTTTTGTCCATGCAGGTGCTGTGAGCCCCAGCCATGGTTATTTTGTAGTCAAACTAGAGCCTTTCCCTCCCTTGATCTGCTTTCCCCTGTAGCTCCTTTTAATTGGGAATAAAATGTGGGGAGTTCTAATTAAGACTACCTTTGCATCTTGTCTGGCTTGGTCCTCAGTTCTCAGATGTATTGGCAAGAGCTAATGAGTCATGCTTGTGTCTCCTGTGAACCGGAAGTGCACACAAACAACATTTCCTTACAATGCATTGCCCTCTTGATTAGTAGGATAAAATGCTACCCAGACTGGCTTCTAACCTGTGCCAAGTTAGTCATATGACTTGGCTTGTTCACCCTTGCATTTTGAGCATTTGGGGAAGGGTTATATATGAGCAGCTAGCCACAAGCTTAAAGCCAACATGAAATGACTTTTCAAATCTGTTTCCCATAGCGATGAAACACAACAGCCATGCAAGTAAAGTAGAACAAATGTGATCTGAAGAGCTGAGCGCCAGTGTGGTGTAGTGCTTAGAATGCTGGACTAGGACCTCAGAGACCCAAGTTCAAATCACCACTCAGCCATGGAGCATACTGGTTGACTTTGGGCCAGTCACCCTGTCTCAGCCTACCTACCTCACAGGGTAGTTGTGATGGTAAAATGGAGGGAGGGAGACCCAATGTAAGCCTCCCTCAGCTCCTTGAAGTAAGGACAGGATAAAGGTTTACTAAACAAACTCTGAGTTCAGCACAGAGAGACACAGTTGCTTTACTGTGCACCATGAATCCTGGTTTTTTAACATGTGTTGACAATTTATCTTGTGGCATGGGAGAACATCGGCCTGCACTGAAAAATGGGAATTTTTGTGAAACAATTGCAGCATCACTTAATTTCACCATATCCCCATAACGTGTTTCACCTGTACACCTGCTGTCTGGAAATTAGGCCACTAGGGATGGGATGTGGCTCAGTGGCAGGTGCAGAAGATCCTGGGTTCAGTTCCTGACATCTTCAGTTTACAAAAGGACCTGGTAGCAGGTAATTTGAAGGATGTCTACCTGGAGCCCTGGAGAGCTACTGCTAGTCACAGGAGAGACAATGCTGACCTTGAAAAAGCAGTAGTCTCAGTATAAGTTAGCTTCATGTGTGTTCACTATCTGTGTTTTATACATAGGTTTCCTATCAGTAAAGAATATGCGGCAGTATCTCCTTGGTACTGCCAGCAGTCTGCTTACCTATCTTTCTCTTATACAAAAACATAGGTATTGTATGAAGTATTTACGGCTCAGAACATTAATTGGTTAATTAATGTGGTTTAATCAGTTCATTAATCATGGTTTTGAAATGTTCAGAGTTATCCAGCAGCCAGAATGGCACTCTGTATCCTAAGAATGGATGCAGCAGAGAAGGAAAAACCAACTTTTCTGTTCTGTGGCTTACTTGGTCTGAAGTAGTGGTCCCAAGAGTCTTTGCATCTCTCTTCCTGTCTGATGTCTCTTTGAAAACACTGCAGACTGAACCGTTCAGTTCAGATGACTCTAGATACTGGGACGATCTCAACCTGGTCCAGGACAGAGTCAAGGTGGACCAAGCTCCAAAAATGGTATCAGAATCTTCCACAGCTTTGTAGTCTACCCAGGCCCGTAGCCAGGATTTCTTAATTCAGGGGGGCCTTTAAATAAGTCAGGGGGCATTGATAAAATAAAATAAAATAAACTCCCATTCGCAGGCAGGAGCAGGGTTATTTCCCCTATTGTGGAGGGTGGGTGTAAGTGGAAGTCAGTCACTGACTCCGAGTAACCTGAGAAGGATCCCCTCCTCCTCTCATTTCCCCCCACAACTGCATTGGCTGTGTGGAGTGCAGGGAACTATGGCAAAAGTGGCGGGCTCCTGTTTGGTTCCTTATTTCTTTCTTCCTGGCTGACTTCGTGCTTCCACGGTGACTTTGCCTCGGTCACACCCCCACCCACCGCCCTGCAGGGGGGCATTCTGCTGCAACACTTCTCAGACTTGGAAGTGGCAGCCCGCCCGGGGAGACAGGCCAAAGGAGGAGAGGTGGGCAAGCAGACGGGATGGAGATGGCTGCTCTGCTGCCGCTGGTGGCTTGTGTGCACCCTGCATTGGTGCATTCAGGCTAAACTGAGAAGGCGGGAGCTGAAGGAAAAAGTCCGGGAGGGGAAGCTGAAGGAGGGAGTGCTGTATTTCTCTCTCCCTTGCCGGCCAGCTTCCTCGGCAATGAGGGCACAGGCACATGCAAGTGAGCGAGGTCCGCAATCTTGCACTGGAGGGGGAAGGGGAGAAATCTCTGTAGTGCACATTGAAGTCAATGGTGAAAACATAGGGTATATTCTAGTGAGCTGGAGGGGAGGTGGTTTGAGGGAGAGGCTCCACACTTACAGGGTAGCTGCAGGAGCCTCTCCCCAAGATACCTACCATGTTTCAAGAGCATTGGACCAGGGGGTCCAATTCTACGGGCCCCCAAACAGGTTGCCCCCATCCTCTCCATTGTTCTCTATGGTGGGGAAAACGTTACTTTTTCCCACCATAGAGAACAATGGAGGGGATGGGGGCAACCTGTTTGGGGGCCTGTAGAATTGGACCCCCTGGTCCAATGTTCTTTAAACGTGGTGGGTATTTTGGGGAGAGGCTCCAGCAGCTACCCTGCGAGTTTGGAGCATCTCCCTCAAACCACCTCCCCTCCAACCCCCTAGAATATACCCTATGTTTTCGCCACTGACTTCAATGGCCCATAGAATATAATGGGGCCGAAATTGACACGTGGGAGTCTTTCTGCCTGCCAAAATTGATTCGGTCGGATTCTGCCACCAGCCCAGGATGGAGCCTGTGGGGCTGCTGACAGGTGAGGAAGTTGTGGGGCCTTGGTAGGAAGTTGGGGGGCTGGGCCTCAGAATGCTTCAATGCGCTACGGGCCTGAGTCTACCTAGCTGCCATCCAGAAGAATGTTTTGCAATGATCTAATACTTTTCCATGTGGTCAAACTATGGTTGGTGCCATCTAGCATTAAAAGCTTTATAGCTCAGGAACACATGACTCTGGCATAGTATTATATAAAAATGTGTATATAGTGCATGCTTGACAGCACTTTCCACCGTCATAAAGTGTACAAGCATACAAGTGAATGTGTATATGGTTTTCACAATAGCTCCAAGAACTCTGGGTCTACCCTGGGTTATTTGGCGAACCTATGTGCATCAGGAAGGTTCTACGTAAATGAACTAAATAATAAATACAGCTATAGATGATGGGAGTTGAAAGGTTTGATTTATCTATGGTATGCCAAGTAAAGGTTCTCTGCTCTCTGCTCTACAGCTATAGATGATGGGAGATGAAAATTGGTATGTGGGATGGAGAGAAGGGAAAAGTGAGGATACAGGGACTGCGAAGAGGAAATAGTCTGTGGAGGGTGGTACAGAGGATGGTGAGGTGCTCCCTGTATGTCCTTAATGAGTTCCCCTCTGCACAACTGGGCCTGGTGGCCAGCACTGTGCAACTCAGTCATAGTTATCCTGGATAGAGACCACCAGGGGCAGTGACTGATGGAAAGCTGAAGACAGAGAGGCAGATAAAGGTGTATTGGCTGATGTGTGGGAAGGAGAGAACGAAGCAGGAAAAGGGGAGAGAGACTATGTGGATTTTGGGAAAGAGGAAATAACCGGGGGGGGGGGATGAGATGCCCCATGAAAATCCTTGTGGGTGTTCTTATCTTTTAATCTCGGAAACTTAACATGACTTGGATATTGCTCAGATCCTCAGTGTTGGCTCCAACATATCTACCTTTCACAAGCAATTGATTTTTATATCACTTTTTCTCCAAGGTCTCAGAACAGCATACATTGCCATGGGTCACTTTCCTCTCCTCCATTTTGTCCTCACAACCTTGAGAGGTAGGTTAGAATGAGACAGAGAGGGAGAGATTGATCAAGGTCACCCAAAATAAGTAAATCAAAAAGCTGAATAGACATTCAAACCTGGGTCTGTCCAGTCATAATCCAACTTTCTATCACAAGGTAAAGGCCAATAGGCCTCAAAGGTCAGCTTGCTGCATTATAAAGTACCTATTTCTAGTGCTGCAAATGTTAGGATCTGGTTATTAAAGGATTTACAGTTTATCCATCTCATTTGTCATCGGTGTGTTCATGCTGGGGGCAGAGCTTGCTCTTGCAGTCCCACTCACTCTCCTGCCCCACATTCATTCTATCTCCTAGAATCTGTAGCCCAGGTATCCCCAAGCTTTTTGAGCCTGCAAGCAACTTTGGAATACACAAGGTGGTAGGTGCAACCACACAATGGCTGCTGCAAGAGGTGGGGCACACCACAAAATGTCAGGGAGTGAGTCATGGATAACTCTGACAGTAACTCCTCAACATTTTAGGCGGACGTTTCAATTAACAGGATGCCTGTGAAAATGAGCATATCGTTGTAAAGTGAAGCTGTGGCGGCAGCTGCTGTCAAAGCAACATTAAAAAAAATCTGTACAGCCAATCAGATCTCCGGTGGCCTGTTGAAGTCCCGTTGAACTAAAGCCCCGTCTGGCCCCACCCACTTTCTAAAAACACTGGTGGGTGCAAGGAAAGGTGTCAGGCACCCTGGTGTCCAGGGGTGCCATGTTGGGAACAGCTGCTGTAGCCCTTTTCAGGTGCTCTGTCATTACAATATAGAAGTCTCAGGACCTTCCATGAGATTATGAGAGAGATCAGTTAAAAGAGCCATCCTGTGAAAATGTTGGCTTCTGTTTGATGTACCTGTAACTATTCTTTCCAGCCGTATTCTGGAGAACACTACAAACTGATGCGTTTGAACTGCCAGCCTTCAATTATTAATAAACATTCCTCTGAGTATCTAGCCGTAGACACAAAACTTGCTTTTTAGCCATGGGGAAAGTGCTTAGTTTGCAGTCCATTGCTTCTAAATGTAGACTCTCTTCTCTTGACACCTTATTATCGGCAGAATTAAGATGTTTCCATTATCCTGAACCGAGATTTGTGATTATGTGGGCCGCATAAGAGAAAGCATGTGGAAAACTCGATTTGAGCTTATAACTTACATAGTCTTTAAAAAGAAGAAAAGCACTGAATGAGGTCTTCTGGGATTCTGTTTGGCATCTCTTAGATGGAAGCATCAGCATGACTCTTTCTGCCCTGTGCAGGGGAGCAATATTTCAGTAGCTATTAATATCCTGTCCCGAAATTTGCAGCAACAGCAATTACATATCCAGTTCTGAGGTAGCAAGTGTAAGACCCAGGGATCTTCAGTCAGAAATAAGGCGAGGTATGCAGATCTGAATCCACCAGCCAGAAGCCTGGGTAGCATTTAGCCCACGGAGAAATTGTCAAGACGCTTAATCGTAACTTGGTATGTTTTTGAAAAAGTCACTTAAGGCATGGTTGTCAAAAGAGAGAGAGAGAAAGGGAGGGAAAGCAGTAGTCTGACCATCTTCTCCTTTAGTATCCAGTTCTGCAAAACACATGATAAGTTTCTTGTCTCCTTGCCTTGTCATCGCTTGCTGCTTTTGTAGAGGTGGGGAAATGTTCAGAGTGATGTCATCTTATTGCTTGTTTATTTTAGGTATCAATATTATTGAGGAGGAGAATGCACTGTAGTGTTGGCTGTTTCTGGCAGCAACTGTGTGCTTCTCATAATGTCTAGTTCCAGCATAATATGGTTGGATTGAGGGTTTCAAAGTCCAGTGCTTGGTTAGATTGGGTCAGAATGGTGGTCCATCTAGTTCCACATTCTTTTTCACAAAGTGACGAGTTGGTTGCCTCTGAAGTCTCACAAGCAAGGCATAGAAACCCTAGCCGTAGAAATGTTACCCAAAGAGGCAGTCTCCTTTTAATTGGGGGAATTAACTTAAGGAGACAGAGCGAGAGGCGAGTAGCTGGGATCTCCACCAATGTATACCGGGATTTTTCCCCTTTAAGAGAACTCTCAAATAAACCAGGCAGCTGTTCAACCAGAAAGGCTTTTTTTATTAAAATAGAAATAACAGGACAAACCACATACACAAACACACTTGAACACATACAAGCCTAGCTAAGAGGAAATCAGGGAGGAGCGGGAATAGTTGCGGGAGAAAGGGCTATAGTTACAAGATCTTGTAGAGTTCCACAAAAGCAGCAGCAAAACACATACAAAGAGGAGAAAACCCACATAATGGGGGTGTGGCCAAGCACACACAAACACACAGGTGGCTAGGTGCTGTTTTTTCTTTTCTTTTTTCAATTATTTCAAGCTTTATGAGGGAATACAGAATAAAGAAAAGGGGTAAGGGTAAGAGAAGAGAAGAGATTGGATTTATACCCCACCCTTCACTACCCAAAGGTGTCTCAGAGCGGCCTACAAACTCCTTTCCCTTCCCCTTCCCACAACAGACACCCTGTGAGGTAGGTGGGGCTGAGTGAGCTCTGACAGAAATTGCTCTTTTTCAAGAACAGCTCTTATCAGAGCTACGGCTTGCCCAAAGTCGTCCAGCCAGGTGCAAGTGGAGGAGTGGGGAATCAAACCCGGTTCTCCCAGATTAGAGTCCGCGTACTTAACTACTACATCAAACTGGCTCTCATTCAGTATATTGGATTCAGTATAACAGCAAGGCATTGAACTGAGTCAGCAAGGGTCAGCTGAACCCTCAAAGGGAAAAGTCATCATCATCATCTCAAACCAGATACATATCTGGTATGAGATGTGATGCTGCCATTGCGAGGAGAAAAGTAGTTTACATCATATCGCAGATTTCTCTGCCTGATCTCTTCGATCAATTAATGCTAAGGGAGAACATGGAACTGCTGTGTTTTGCAGGAGAGGAGGGGGATGTTAGTCAGGATAAAACTCACTGGTTGACTTTGGGCCTGTCACTTTCTCTTTCAGCTAACCTGTTTTAGAGGGTTGTTGTGAGAGTAAAATGAAGAAGAGGAGATCAATGTATGCTGCCCAGAGCACCTTCAAGGAAGGACTTTATAAGAATTTAAGAAGCATGCTCAAGAACCCATTGGTATCATGGGCACAGGATTGAAACATTCATTGGACTGTTTACCTTGTGTGCAAATAGCCTGGATGTGTTCACACATGTGCAGAAATGCAGTCATAAATCCATCAAAAGCTCCTGCTCCAGGTCAATGTGGACATACCAGATGGATGTTCATGCTGTTATATTAATTTTTAATGGGTTAGCTTTGAAAGGTGGGCATCTGTCTTTCTGTGCCAAATGATATGGTATTCCTGTGCTTTAGAAGAAACTTTGGGCCCTTTAATTGTGGGTCAAAGAGAACAAGAATGATCAACTGAACATATTCCACCTGAGGAAGGAAATGAAAGAAGATGATGCAATTGTGCATTTAAAAGAATCTCTGTTCTAAGTGGTTTAACACATCACTGAACAAATAGATTTTCATTCCATGGGAATTCACAGTGGGAGCCATGGAATGGAAACCTAGAAAGTGTAACAGTAACTGGAAATAAATCAACCTGTTCTGGTTTATGCAAAGGTACCAACCAACTGGCTCTTCCCCCCTTTTCTGTGTGATTGTATTTTTTTGTTTTCCTTTCCTTTATTAATTTATGGGGTTTTTTTGGTGCCAGCTGTACACTATGAAGAGGCAACTGAAGATGAATAACCTACAGATGTTTGTAAATTGACTTAATAGTCTCTGGAACAAGGTGGCTATTTCTGTAATGTGTCATATGAGGTGGCAGTTGCTGGGAGTATATGATTAAAATCAGAATTCAGATAACAGGAAAAGCATCTTTCTGCATGAGCAAGGAAGAAAATATTTTCTGTTTTAAAGCAAACAAAAAGTCCATTTTGAAACTATGTAGACTTGGATCCATAGGAACATCAGGGTTATTTGGGACTGTAGCAGGAGAGGGAAAGTGAGCAAGTCATGCTCCACAGGCAGAGATTGTTTCACCCAAGAAACATTCTATTGGACCAAAGCAGGGGTTGTTTCCTGCCGGAGCACCCCAGAGCAGTGCTCCGGGAGGAAGGAGCCCAGGCCCTGCCCCCGCCCATGGACACACTCAGGGAGGGGGGATTTAAATGCCTGAGTTCCTTGCCTGATCTTCTCCAGGTGCCCCACAATCATGGGGCACCTGGAGAAGATCAGGCAGGGAACCCAGGCATGACTGCCTTCCTGTGCTCGCTGTCTTCAACCAGTCTGCCGCGGTGGACTAGCCAAAGACAGCGAGTGCAGGGAGGCAGACATGCCTGCCTTCCCCCCTGAGTCTCTCTGCTTTTGCGGAGAGACTGGGGGGGTTTAATGTCTGGGTTTGCAGGGAGAAGATCAGGCAGGGAACCCAGACATCTACCCCCCCGTTTCTCTGCAAAAGCGGTGAGGCTCAGGGGAGAAGGCAGGCATGTCAGCTTTTATGCGGTGGGCTAGCTGGAGACGGTGAGTGCAGGGAGGCAGTCATACCTGGGTTCCCTGCCTCTGGAGAAGATCGGGCAGGGAACCCTGACATTTAACACCCCCCCATGTCTCTCCTCAAAATCGGAGAGGCTCGGGGGAAAGGCAGGCATGTCTGCCTCCCTGCGCTCGCCGTCTCCAGCTAGCCCGCCGCGCAAAAGTGGGCTGGAAACGGTGAATGTTGGGAGGCAGTCAGGCCTGGGTTCCCTGCCTGATCTCCTCTGGAGAAGATCTGGCAGGGACCCTGACAATTAACCCCCCTGTCTCTCCGCAAAAGTGGAGAGGCTCAGGGGGGAAGGCAGGCATGTCTGTCTCCCTGTGCTTGCCGTCTCCAGCTAGCCTGCCACGCAAAAGCAGAGAAGATGGGGCAGGAAACCCTGACATTTAACACACACCCCCAGTCTCTCCACGAAAGCGGAGAGGCTCGGGGGAGGCAGGCATGATTGTCTCCCTGCGCTCGCCGTCTCCAGCCAGCCCACCCGCTTTTGCGTGGGGGCACTGGCTGGCTGGGGGCAGGGAGGGACCTCTCCAAGTCTCGAGCAAGTGGGAAGGGGGGTGCGTGCGCATGCGGACCTCTCGCAGCACACCCAGGCAGGTATCCAGGCCCCGCCAGGAGGTTGGCATCTGCGCTTGCCTAGGGCGCAAGAACCTCGGGCCGGCTCTGCTTGGAGTCCATGGGTGCCTGCCATTTCAGATTTGATCCAAGGAAGTGTGATTTCGGAAGAAGGGGAGCAAATTCTTGAGAAGATGGAAGGCTTGCTTTCTTTAAACATTTCTGTTTGCTTGAATTGTTTGACTAATTTATAATAACCAGTAAATATATCATACGTTCTCCTAAGTAATAAACCACATGTAATCTGAAATGCATGAGGCCTACCTTCTCCTGGCCCCCCCTAAATTGCCCCGCAGTGGTTGTCATACATGATGATCTAGATAATATCCTTTTGTGAGACGCTTTTCCTAAGGGGATGTGGAGGGGTTCTGAATAAATGAATGACGAATTTTAATACATTTTCCTGCTTTTTGGTGGTACTACCTAGATTCTGTTACAGCTGCTGTGATGACCACAGTACATCAATAATGAACAAATCCATCCCCATTGATTATCTCCGTAAGAGAACATTCATTGGTGCATCATCAACATTCAGCAAACCAATTGCCAAGCAAGACAATTTTTAAGTCTGATTGGCAGAAGCAGCCCTGGGGCTGGCCACTAAAGATGGCCATTATCCTTTATTAAGCAGGTGTTGAAATGAATTGGTCTTTTTATCGTAATGCAGATTTACAGTGCATTAGGCAATCCATTTTTCAATTTAGTGTACTGCCTTTGATAAATTAACAGATGTCGATTGGTTTTCTTTCCTTCCCCCAGCCCCCCCTTCGGTCCCCCCCTGTTTACACCTGACAGGCAGTGTTTTATAGTTGAGCAGTTATTTGAAGTTATAAACATTATAATTAGCAATTTTTTAATTAGGTTGACAATTAACAGGAGAATTGCAAAGCTGCTAATTTGACATGTCATACTCTCTGCAGTGTTTGTTAACCACTACTTGAGTGAATTTGGTGGATTGAACTGGTGGGGGGGTGCTAAGCTAAAGCAAACCCCTTTTTCCCACTTGGATAGTGCTTAAGCCTCGCTGGTGGAGAGAACTTTGGAGAGATGTTATGGTATGCTACTGCAAGTAGATAAGTAACATGCTTCAGGACAAGTGTATCATGAGAATGTACAGCAATTGAAGTCTCAAACTGGAATCCCAGCAGCAGATCCCGCTGTATTAGTGTTAATGCTAAAACCTGTAATGGCTGGGAGGGGGGAAGAGGGGGCTGATGAAATAATCACAG